>NW_026972831.1:0-99260 GCF_036711695.1 Zophobas morio
CAGTTTCTAGCTAAAATTTGATGGTTTCGTTGCACTTTCCGAGCCCGTAGTGTATCTGATTGGCTTAAAAGTACAAGAAAACACTTCAAAAGTGACGTTTCTGAAGAATTTTAACAGTTTTCTTGTATCTACGAACGCCAGAATGCATAAAATTGACCTAAACGTCTCCTTTTCCTATTCTGAGTCGATTCTGCATGCTTTAAGTGTGTTTGGTGGCTCAGAACCATCAAAAAACGTTGAAATATAGTTCAAATTCAATAGAAATCGACAAAAATACAGTTTCTAGCTAAAATTTGATGGTTTCGTTGCACTTTCCGAGCCCGTAGGGTATCTGATTGGCTTAAAAGTACAAGAAAACACTTCAAAAGTGACGTTTCTGAAGAATTTTAACAGTTTTCTTGTATCTACGAACGCCAGAATGCATAAAATTGACCTAAACGTCTCCTTTTCCTATTCTGAGTCGATTCTGCATGCTTTAAGTGTGTTTGGTGGCTCAGAACCATCAAAAAACGTTGAAATATAGTTCAAATTCAATAAAAATCGACAAAAATACAGTTTCTAGCTAAAATTTGATGGTTTCGTTGCACTTTCCGAGCCCGTAGGGTATCTGATTGGCTTAAAAGTACAAGAAAACACTTCAAAAGTGACGTTTCTGAAAAATTTTAACAGTTTTCTTGTATCTACGAACGCCAGAATGCATAAAATTGACCTAAACGTCTCCTTTTCCTATTCTGAGTCGATTCTGCATGCTTTAAGTGTGTTTGGTGGCTCAGAACCATCAAAAAACGTTGAAATATAGTTCAAATTCAATAAAAATCGACAAAAATACAGTTTCTAGCTAAAATTTGATGGTTTCGTTGCACTTTCCGAGCCCGTAGGGTATCTGATTGGCTTAAAAGTACAAGAAAACACTTCAAAAGTGACGTTTCTGAAGAATTTTAACAGTTTTCTTGTATCTACGAACGCCAGAATGCATAAAATTGACCTAAACGTCTCCTTTTCCTATTCTGAGTCGATTCTGCATGCTTTAAGTGTGTTTGGTGGCTCAGAACCATCAAAAAACGTTGAAATATAGTTCAAATTCAATAAAAATCGACAAAAATACAGTTTCTAGCTAAAATTTGATGGTTTCGTTGCACTTTCCGAGCCCGTAGGGTATCTGATTGGCCTAAAAGTACAAGAAAACACTTCAAAAGTGACGTTTCTGAAGAATTTTAACAGTTTTCTTGTATCTACGAACGCCAGAATGCATAAAATTGACCTAAACGTCTCCTTTTCCTATTCTGAGTCGATTCTGCATGCTTTAAGTGTGTTTGGTGGCTCAGAACCATCAAAAAACGTTGAAATATAGTTCAAATTCAATAAAAATCGACAAAAATACAGTTTCTAGCTAAAATTTGATGGTTTCGTTGCACTTTCCGAGCCCGTAGGGTATCTGATTGGCTTAAAAGTACAAGAAAACACTTCAAAAGTGACGTTTCTGAAGAATTTTAACAGTTTTCTTGTATCTACGAACGCCAGAATGCATAAAATTGACCTAAACGTCTCCTTTTCCTATTCTGAGTCGATTCTGCATGCTTTAAGTGTGTTTGGTGGCTCAGAACCATCAAAAAACGTTGAAATATAGTTCAAATTCAATAAAAATCGACAAAAATACAGTTTCTAGCTAAAATTTGATGGTTTCGTTGCACTTTCCGAGCCCGTAGGGTATCTGATTGGCTTAAAAGTACAAGAAAACACTTCAAAAGTGACGTTTCTGAAGAATTTTAACAGTTTTCTTGTATCTACGAACGCCAGAATGCATAAAATTGACCTAAACGTCTCCTTTTCCTATTCTGAGTCGATTCTGCATGCTTTAAGTGTGTTTGGTGGCTCAGAACCATCAAAAAACGTTGAAATATAGTTCAAATTCAATAAAAATCGACAAAAATACAGTTTCTAGCTAAAATTTGATGGTTTCGTTGCACTTTCCGAGCCCGTAGGGTATCTGATTGGCTTAAAAGTACAAGAAAACACTTCAAAAGTGACGTTTCTGAAGAATTTTAACAGTTTTCTTGTATCTACGAACGCCAGAATGCATAAAATTGACCTAAACGTCTCCTTTTCCTATTCTGAGTCGATTCTGCATGCTTTAAGTGTGTTTGGTGGCTCAGAACCATCAAAAAACGTTGAAATATAGTTCAAATTCAATAAAAATCGACAAAAATACAGTTTCTAGCTAAAATTTGATGGTTTCGTTGCACTTTCCGAGCCCGTAGGGTATCTGATTGGCTTAAAAGTACAAGAAAACACTTCAAAAGTGACGTTTCTGAAGAATTTTAACAGTTTTCTTGTATCTACGAACGCCAGAACGCATAAAATTGACCTAAACGTCTCCTTTTCCTATTCTGAGTCGATTCTGCATGCTTTAAGTGTGTTTGGTGGCTCAGAACCATCAAAAAACGTTGAAATATAGTTCAAATTCAATAAAAATCGACAAAAATACAGTTTCTAGCTAAAATTTGATGGTTTCGTTGCACTTTCCGAGCCCGTAGGGTATCTGATTGGCTTAAAAGTACAAGAAAACACTTCAAAAGTGACGTTTCTGAAGAATTTTAACAGTTTTCTTGTATCTACGAACGCCAGAATGCATAAAATTGACCTAAACGTCTCCTTTTCCTATTCTGAGTCGATTCTGCATGCTTTAAGTGTGTTTGGTGGCTCAGAACCATCAAAAAACGTTGAAATATAGTTCAAATTCAATAAAAATCGACAAAAATACAGTTTCTAGCTAAAATTTGATAGTTTCGTTGCACTTTCCGAGCCCGTAGGGTATCTGATTGGCCTAAAAGTACAAGAAAACACTTCAAAAGTGACGTTTCTGAAGAATTTTAACAGTTTTCTTGTATCTACGAACGCCAGAATGCATAAAATTGACCTAAACGTCTCCTTTTCCTATTCTGAGTCGATTCTGCATGCTTTAAGTGTGTTTGGTGGCTCAGAACCATCAAAAAACGTTGAAATATAGTTCAAATTCAATAAAAATCGACAAAAATACAGTTTCTAGCTAAAATTTGATGGTTTCGTTGCACTTTCCGAGCCCGTAGGGTATCTGATTGGCTTAAAAGTACAAGAAAACACTTCAAAAGAGACGTTTCTGAAGAATTTTAACAGTTTTCTTGTATCTACGAACGCCAGAATGCATAAAATTGACCTAAACGTCTCCTTTTCCTATTCTGAGTCGATTCTGCATGCTTTAAGTGTGTTTGGTGGCTCAGAACCATCAAAAAACGTTGAAATATAGTTCAAATTCAATAAAAATCGACAAAAATACAGTTTCTAGCTAAAATTTGATGGTTTCGTTGCACTTTCCGAGCCCGTAGGGTATCTGATTGGCTTAAAAGTACAAGAAAACACTTCAAAAGTGACGTTTCTGAAGAATTTTAACAGTTTTCTTGTATCTACGAACGCCAGAATGCATAAAATTGACCTAAACGTCTCCTTTTCCTATTCTGAGTCGATTCTGCATGCTTTAAGTGTGTTTGGTGGCTCAGAACCATCAAAAGACGTTGAAATATAGTTCAAATTCAATAAAAATCGACAAAAATACAGTTTCTAGCTAAAATTTGATGGTTTCGTTGCACTTTCCGAGCCCGTAGGGTATCTGATTGGCTTAAAAGTACAAGAAAACACTTCAAAAGTGACGTTTCTGAAGAATTTTAACAGTTTTCTTGTATCTACGAACGCCAGAATGCATAAAATTGACCTAAACGTCTCCTTTTCCTATTCTGAGTCGATTCTGCATGCTTTAAGTGTGTTTGGTGGCTCAGAACCATCAAAAAACGTTGAAATATAGTTCAAATTCAATAAAAATCGACAAAAATACAGTTTCTAGCTAAAATTTGATGGTTTCGTTGCACTTTCCGAGCCCGTAGGGTATCTGATTGGCTTAAAAGTACAAGAAAACACTTCAAAAGTGACGTTTCTGAAGAATTTTAACAGTTTTCTTGTATCTACGAACGCCAGAATGCATAAAATTGACCTAAACGTCTCCTTTTCCTATTCTGAGTCGATTCTGCATGCTTTAAGTGTGTTTGGTGGCTCAGAACCATCAAAAAACGTTGAAATATAGTTCAAATTCAATAAAAATCGACAAAAATACAGTTTCTAGCTAAAATTTGATGGTTTCGTTGCACTTTCCGAGCCCGTAGGGTATCTGATTGGCTTAAAAGTACAAGAAAACACTTCAAAAGTGACGTTTCTGAAGAATTTTAACAGTTTTCTTGTATCTACGAACGCCAGAATGCATAAAATTGACCTAAACGTCTCCTTTTCCTATTCTGAGTCGATTCTGCATGCTTTAAGTGTGTTTGGTGGCTCAGAACCATCAAAAAACGTTGAAATATAGTTCAAATTCAATAAAAATCGACAAAAATACAGTTTCTAGCTAAAATTTGATGGTTTCGTTGCACTTTCCGAGCCCGTAGGGTATCTGATTGGCTTAAAAGTACAAGAAAACACTTCAAAAGTGACGTTTCTGAAGAATTTTAACAGTTTTCTTGTATCTACGAACGCCAGAATGCATAAAATTGACCTAAACGTCTCCTTTTCCTATTCTGAGTCGATTCTGCATGCTTTAAGTGTGTTTGGTGGCTCAGAACCATCAAAAAACGTTGAAATATAGTTCAAATTCAATAAAAATCGACAAAAATACAGTTTCTAGCTAAAATTTGATGGTTTCGTTGCACTTTCCGAGCCCGTAGGGTATCTGATTGGCTTAAAAGTACAAGAAAACACTTCAAAAGTGACGTTTCTGAAGAATTTTAACAGTTTTCTTGTATCTACGAACGCCAGAATGCATAAAATTGACCTAAACGTCTCCTTTTCCTATTCTGAGTCGATTCTGCATGCTTTAAGTGTGTTTGGTGGCTCAGAACCATCAAAAAACGTTGAAATATAGTTCAAATTCAATAAAAATCGACAAAAATACAGTTTCTAGCTAAAATTTGATGGTTTCGTTGCACTTTCCGAGCCCGTAGGGTATCTGATTGGCTTAAAAGTACAAGAAAACACTTCAAAAGTGACGTTTCTGAAGAATTTTAACAGTTTTCTTGTATCTACGAACGCCAGAATGCATAAAATTGACCTAAACGTCTCCTTTTCCTATTCTGAGTCGATTCTGCATGCTTTAAGTGTGTTTGGTGGCTCAGAACCATCAAAAAACGTTGAAATATAGTTCAAATTCAATAAAAATCGACAAAAATACAGTTTCTAGCTAAAATTTGATGGTTTCGTTGCACTTTCCGAGCCCGTAGGGTTGTCTGATTGGCTTAAAAGTACAAGAAAACACTTCAAAAGTGACGTTTCTGAAGAATTTTAACAGTTTTCTTGTATCTACGAACGCCAGAATGCATAAAATTGACCTAAACGTCTCCTTTTCCTATTCTGAGTCGATTCTGCATGCTTTAAGTGTGTTTGGTGGCTCAGAACCATCAAAAAACGTTGAAATATAGTTCAAATTCAATAAAAATCGACAAAAATACAGTTTCTAGCTAAAATTTGATGGTTTCGTTGCACTTTCCGAGCCCGTTGGGTATCTGATTGGCTTAAAAGTACAAGAAAACACTTCAAAAGTGACGTTTCTGAAGAATTTTAACAGTTTTCTTGTATCTACGAACGCCAGAATGCATAAAATTGACCTAAACGTCTCCTTTTCCTATTCTGAGTCGATTCTGCATGCTTTAAGTGTGTTTGGTGGCTCAGAACCATCAAAAAACGTTGAAATATAGTTCAAATTCAATAAAAATCGACAAAAATACAGTTTCTAGCTAAAATTTGATGGTTTCGTTGCACTTTCCGAGCCCGTAGGGTATCTGATTGGCTTAAAAGTACAAGAAAACACTTCAAAAGTGACGTTTCTGAAGAATTTTAACAGTTTTCTTGTATCTACGAACGCCAGAATGCATAAAATTGACCTAAACGTCTCCTTTTCCTATTCTGAGTCGATTCTGCATGCTTTAAGTGTGTTTGGTGGCTCAGAACCATCAAAAAACGTTGAAATATAGTTCAAATTCAATAAAAATCGACAAAAATACAGTTTCTAGCTAAAATTTGATGGTTTCGTTGCACTTTCCAAGCCCGTAGGGTATCTGATTGGCTTAAAAGTACAAGAAAACACTTCAAAAGTGACGTTTCTGAAGAATTTTAACAGTTTTCTTGTATCTACGAACGCCAGAATGCATAAAATTGACCTAAACGTCTCCTTTTCCTATTCTGAGTCGATTCTGCATGCTTTAAGTGTGTTTGGTGGCTCAGAACCATCAAAAAACGTTGAAATATAGTTCAAATTCAATAAAAATCGACAAAAATACAGTTTCTAGCTAAAATTTGATGGTTTCGTTGCACTTTCCGAGCCCGTAGGTTATCTGATTGGCTTAAAAGTACAAGAAAACACTTCAAAAGTGACGTTTCTGAAGAATTTTAACAGTTTTCTTGTATCTACGAACGCCAGAATGCATAAAATTGACCTAAACGTCTCCTTTTCCTATTCTGAGTCGATTCTGCATGCTTTAAGTGTGTTTGGTGGCTCAGAACCATCAAAAAACGTTGAAATATAGTTCAAATTCAATAAAAATCGACAAAAATACAGTTTCTAGCTAAAATTTGATGGTTTCGTTGCACTTTCCGAGCCCGTAGGGTATCTGATTGGCTTAAAAGTACAAGAAAACACTTCAAAAGTGACGTTTCTGAAGAATTTTAACAGTTTTCTTGTATCTACGAACGCCAGAATGCATAAAATTGACCTAAACGTCTCCTTTTCCTATTCTGAGTCGATTCTGCATGCTTTAAGTGTGTTTGGTGGCTCAGAACCATCAAAAAACGTTGAAATATAGTTCAAATTCAATAAAAATCGACAAAAATACAGTTTCTAGCTAAAATTTGATGGTTTCGTTGCACTTTCCGAGCCCGTAGGGTATCTGATTGGCTTAAAAGTACAAGAAAACACTTCAAAAGTGACGTTTCTGAAGAATTTTAACAGTTTTCTTGTATCTACGAACGCCAGAATGCATAAAATTGACCTAAACGTCTCCTTTTCCTATTCTGAGTCGATTCTGCATGCTTTAAGTGTGTTTGGTGGCTCAGAACCATCAAAAAACGTTGAAATATAGTTCAAATTCAATAAAAATCGACAAAAATACAGTTTCTAGCTAAAATTTGATGGTTTCGTTGCACTTTCCGAGCCCGTAGGGTATCTGATTGGCTTAAAAGTACAAGAAAACACTTCAAAAGTGACGTTTCTGAAGAATTTTAACAGTTTTCTTGTATCTACGAACGCCAGAATGCATAAAATTGACCTAAACGTCTCCTTTTCCTATTCTGACTCGATTCTGCATGCTTTAAGTGTGTTTGGTGGCTCAGAACCATCAAAAAACGTTGAAATATAGTTCAAATTCAATAAAAATCGACAAAAATACAGTTTCTAGCTAAAATTTGATGGTTTCGTTGCACTTTCCGAGCCCGTAGGGTATCTGATTGGCTTAAAAGTACAAGAAAACACTTCAAAAGTGACGTTTCTGAAGAATTTTAACAGTTTTCTTGTATCTACGAACGCCAGAATGCATAAAATTGACCTAAACGTCTCCTTTTCCTATTCTGAGTCGATTCTGGATGCTTCAAGTGTGTTTGGTGGCGCAGAACCATCAAAAAACGTTGAAATATAGTTCAAATTCAATAAAAATCGACAAAAATACAGTTTCTAGCTAAAATTTGATGGTTTCGTTGCACTTTCCGAGCCCGTAGGGTATCTGATTGGCTTAAAAGTACAAGAAAACACTTCAAAAGTGACGTTTCTGAAGAATTTTAACAGTTTTCTTGTATCTTCGAACGCCAGAATGCATAAAATTGACCTAAACGTCTCCTTTTCCTATTCTGAGTCGATTCTGCATGCTTTAAGTGTGTTTGGTGGCTCAGAACCATCAAAAAACGTTGAAATATAGTTCAAATTCAATAAAAATCGACAAAAATACAGTTTCTAGCTAAAATTTGATGGTTTCGTTGCACTTTCCGAGCCCGTAGGGTATCTGATTGGCTTAAAAGTACAAGAAAACACTTCAAAAGTGACGTTTCTGAAGAATTTTAACAGTTTTCTTGTATCTACGAACGCCAGAATGCATAAAATTGACCTAAACGTCTCCTTTTCCTATTCTGAGTCGATTCTGCATGCTTTAAGTGTGTTTGGTGGCTCAGAACCATCAAAAGACGTTGAAATATAGTTCAAATTCAATAAAAATCGACAAAAATACAGTTTCTAGCTAAAATTTGATGGTTTCGTTGCACTTTCCGAGCCCGTAGTGTATCTGATTGGCTTAAAAGTACAAGAAAACACTTCAAAAGTGACGTTTCTGAAGAATTTTAACAGTTTTCTTGTATCTACGAACGCCAGAATGCATAAAATTGACCTAAACGTCTCCTTTTCCTATTCTGAGTCGATTCTGCATGCTTTAAGTGTGTTTGGTGGCTCAGAACCATCAAAAAACGTTGAAATATAGTTCAAATTCAATAGAAATCGACAAAAATACAGTTTCTAGCTAAAATTTGATGGTTTCGTTGCACTTTCCGAGCCCGTAGGGTATCTGATTGGCTTAAAAGTACAAGAAAACACTTCAAAAGTGACGTTTCTGAAGAATTTTAACAGTTTTCTTGTATCTACGAACGCCAGAATGCATAAAATTGACCTAAACGTCTCCTTTTCCTATTCTGAGTCGATTCTGCATGCTTTAAGTGTGTTTGGTGGCTCAGAACCATCAAAAAACGTTGAAATATAGTTCAAATTCAATAAAAATCGACAAAAATACAGTTTCTAGCTAAAATTTGATGGTTTCGTTGCACTTTCCGAGCCCGTAGGGTATCTGATTGGCTTAAAAGTACAAGAAAACACTTCAAAAGTGACGTTTCTGAAAAATTTTAACAGTTTTCTTGTATCTACGAACGCCAGAATGCATAAAATTGACCTAAACGTCTCCTTTTCCTATTCTGAGTCGATTCTGCATGCTTTAAGTGTGTTTGGTGGCTCAGAACCATCAAAAAACGTTGAAATATAGTTCAAATTCAATAAAAATCGACAAAAATACAGTTTCTAGCTAAAATTTGATGGTTTCGTTGCACTTTCCGAGCCCGTAGGGTATCTGATTGGCTTAAAAGTACAAGAAAACACTTCAAAAGTGACGTTTCTGAAGAATTTTAACAGTTTTCTTGTATCTACGAACGCCAGAATGCATAAAATTGACCTAAACGTCTCCTTTTCCTATTCTGAGTCGATTCTGCATGCTTTAAGTGTGTTTGGTGGCTCAGAACCATCAAAAAACGTTGAAATATAGTTCAAATTCAATAAAAATCGACAAAAATACAGTTTCTAGCTAAAATTTTATAGTTTCGTTGCACTTTCCGAGCCCGTAGGGTATCTGATTGGCCTAAAAGTACAAGAAAACACTTCAAAAGTGACGTTTCTGAAGAATTTTAACAGTTTTCTTGTATCTAAGAACGCCAGAATGCATAAAATTGACCTAAACGTCTCCTTTTCCTATTCTGAGTCGATTCTGCATGCTTTAAGTGTGTTTGGTGGCTCAGAACCATCAAAAAACGTTGAAATATAGTTCAAATTCAATAAAAATCGACAAAAATACAGTTTCTAGCTAAAATTTGATGGTTTCGTTGCACTTTCCGAGCCCGTAGGGTATCTGATTGGCTTAAAAGTACAAGAAAACACTTCAAAAGTGACGTTTCTGAAGAATTTTAACAGTTTTCTTGTATCTACGAACGCCAGAATGCATAAAATTGACCTAAACGTCTCCTTTTCCTATTCTGAGTCGATTCTGCATGCTTTAAGTGTGTTTGGTGGCTCAGAACCATCAAAAAACGTTGAAATATAGTTCAAATTCAATAAAAATCGACAAAAATACAGTTTCTAGCTAAAATTTGATGGTTTCGTTGCACTTTCCGAGCCCGTAGGGTATCTGATTGGCTTAAAAGTACAAGAAAACACTTCAAAAGTGACGTTTCTGAAGAATTTTAACAGTTTTCTTGTAACTACGAACGCCAGAATGCATAAAATTGACCTAAACGTCTCCTTTTCCTATTCTGAGTCGATTCTGCATGCTTTAAGTGTGTTTGGTGGCTCAGAACCATCAAAAAACGTTGAAATATAGTTCAAATTCAATAAAAATCGACAAAAATACAGTTTCTAGCTAAAATTTGATGGTTTCGTTGCACTTTCCGAGCCCGTAGGGTATCTGATTGGCTTAAAAGTACAAGAAAACACTTCAAAAGTGACGTTTCTGAAGAATTTTAACAGTTTTCTTGTATCTACGAACGCCAGAATGCATAAAATTGACCTAAACGTCTCCCTTTTCCTATTCTGAGTCGATTCTGCATGCTTTAAGTGTGTTTGGTGGCTCAGAACCATCAAAAGACGTTGAAATATAGTTCAAATTCAATAAAAATCGACAAAAATACAGTTTCTAGCTAAAATTTGATGGTTTCGTTGCACTTTCCGAGCCCGTAGTGTATCTGATTGGCTTAAAAGTACAAGAAAACACTTCAAAAGTGACGTTTCTGAAGAATTTTAACAGTTTTCTTGTATCTACGAACGCCAGAATGCATAAAATTGACCTAAACGTCTCCTTTTCCTATTCTGAGTCGATTCTGCATGCTTTAAGTGTGTTTGGTGGCTCAGAACCATCAAAAAACGTTGAAATATAGTTCAAATTCAATAGAAATCGACAAAAATACAGTTTCTAGCTAAAATTTGATGGTTTCGTTGCACTTTCCGAGCCCGTAGGGTATCTGATTGGCTTAAAAGTACAAGAAAACACTTCAAAAGTGACGTTTCTGAAGAATTTTAACAGTTTTCTTGTATCTACGAACGCCAGAATGCATAAAATTGACCTAAACGTCTCCTTTTCCTATTCTGAGTCGATTCTGCATGCTTTAAGTGTGTTTGGTGGCTCAGAACCATCAAAAAACGTTGAAATATAGTTCAAATTCAATAAAAATCGACAAAAATACAGTTTCTAGCTAAAATTTGATGGTTTCGTTGCACTTTCCGAGCCCGTAGGGTATCTGATTGGCTTAAAAGTACAAGAAAACACTTCAAAAGTGACGTTTCTGAAAAATTTTAACAGTTTTCTTGTATCTACGAACGCCAGAATGCATAAAATTGACCTAAACGTCTCCTTTTCCTATTCTGAGTCGATTCTGCATGCTTTAAGTGTGTTTGGTGGCTCAGAACCATCAAAAAACGTTGAAATATAGTTCAAATTCAATAAAAATCGACAAAAATACAGTTTCTAGCTAAAATTTGATGGTTTCGTTGCACTTTCCGAGCCCGTAGGGTATCTGATTGGCTTAAAAGTACAAGAAAACACTTCAAAAGTGACGTTTCTGAAGAATTTTAACAGTTTTCTTGTATCTACGAACGCCAGAATGCATAAAATTGACCTAAACGTCTCCTTTTCCTATTCTGAGTCGATTCTGCATGCTTTAAGTGTGTTTGGTGGCTCAGAACCATCAAAAAACGTTGAAATATAGTTCAAATTCAATAAAAATCGACAAAAATACAGTTTCTAGCTAAAATTTTATAGTTTCGTTGCACTTTCCGAGCCCGTAGGGTATCTGATTGGCCTAAAAGTACAAGAAAACACTTCAAAAGTGACGTTTCTGAAGAATTTTAACAGTTTTCTTGTATCTAAGAACGCCAGAATGCATAAAATTGACCTAAACGTCTCCTTTTCCTATTCTGAGTCGATTCTGCATGCTTTAAGTGTGTTTGGTGGCTCAGAACCATCAAAAAACGTTGAAATATAGTTCAAATTCAATAAAAATCGACAAAAATACAGTTTCTAGCTAAAATTTGATGGTTTCGTTGCACTTTCCGAGCCCGTAGGGTATCTGATTGGCTTAAAAGTACAAGAAAACACTTCAAAAGTGACGTTTCTGAAGAATTTTAACAGTTTTCTTGTATCTACGAACGCCAGAATGCATAAAATTGACCTAAACGTCTCCTTTTCCTATTCTGAGTCGATTCTGCATGCTTTAAGTGTGTTTGGTGGCTCAGAACCATCAAAAAACGTTGAAATATAGTTCAAATTCAATAAAAATCGACAAAAATACAGTTTCTAGCTAAAATTTGATGGTTTCGTTGCACTTTCCGAGCCCGTAGGGTATCTGATTGGCTTAAAAGTACAAGAAAACACTTCAAAAGTGACGTTTCTGAAGAATTTTAACAGTTTTCTTGTAACTACGAACGCCAGAATGCATAAAATTGACCTAAACGTCTCCTTTTCCTATTCTGAGTCGATTCTGCATGCTTTAAGTGTGTTTGGTGGCTCAGAACCATCAAAAAACGTTGAAATATAGTTCAAATTCAATAAAAATCGACAAAAATACAGTTTCTAGCTAAAATTTGATGGTTTCGTTGCACTTTCCGAGCCCGTAGGGTATCTGATTGGCTTAAAAGTACAAGAAAACACTTCAAAAGTGACGTTTCTGAAGAATTTTAACAGTTTTCTTGTATCTACGAACGCCAGAATGCATAAAATTGACCTAAACGTCTCCTTTTCCTATTCTGAGTCGATTCTGCATGCTTTAAGTGTGTTTGGTGGCTCATAACCATCAAAAAACGTTGAAATATAGTTCAAATTCAATAAAAATCGACAAAAATACAGTTTCTAGCTAAAATTTGATGGTTTCGTTGCACTTTCCGAGCCCGTAGGGTATCTGATTGGCTTAAAAGTACAAGAAAACACTTCAAAAGTGACGTTTCTGAAGAATTTTAACAGTTTTCTTGTATCTACGAACGCCAGAACGCATAAAATTGACCTAAACGTCTCCTTTTCCTATTCTGAGTCGATTCTGCATGCTTTAAGTGTGTTTGGTGGCTCAGAACCATCAAAAAACGTTGAAATATAGTTCAAATTCAATAAAAATCGACAAAAATACAGTTTCTAGCTAAAATTTGATGGTTTCGTTGCACTTTCCGAGCCCGTAGGGTATCTGATTGGCTTAAAAGTACAAGAAAACACTTCAAAAGTGACGTTTCTGAAGAATTTTAACAGTTTTCTTGTATCTACGAACGCCAGAATGCATAAAATTGACCTAAACGTCTCCTTTTCCTATTCTGAGTCGATTCTGCATGCTTTAAGTGTGTTTGGTGGCTCAGAACCATCAAAAAACGTTGAAATATAGTTCAAATTCAATAAAAATCGACAAAAATACAGTTTCTAGCTAAAATTTGATAGTTTCGTTGCACTTTCCGAGCCCGTAGGGTATCTGATTGGCCTAAAAGTACAAGAAAACACTTCAAAAGTGACGTTTCTGAAGAATTTTAACAGTTTTCTTGTATCTACGAACGCCAGAATGCATAAAATTGACCTAAACGTCTCCTTTTCCTATTCTGAGTCGATTCTGCATGCTTTAAGTGTGTTTGGTGGCTCAGAACCATCAAAAAACGTTGAAATATAGTTCAAATTCAATAAAAATCGACAAAAATACAGTTTCTAGCTAAAATTTGATGGTTTCGTTGCACTTTCCGAGCCCGTAGGGTATCTGATTGGCTTAAAAGTACAAGAAAACACTTCAAAAGAGACGTTTCTGAAGAATTTTAACAGTTTTCTTGTATCTACGAACGCCAGAATGCATAAAATTGACCTAAACGTCTCCTTTTCCTATTCTGAGTCGATTCTGCATGCTTTAAGTGTGTTTGGTGGCTCAGAACCATCAAAAAACGTTGAAATATAGTTCAAATTCAATAAAAATCGACAAAAATACAGTTTCTAGCTAAAATTTGATGGTTTCGTTGCACTTTCCGAGCCCGTAGGGTATCTGATTGGCTTAAAAGTACAAGAAAACACTTCAAAAGTGACGTTTCTGAAGAATTTTAACAGTTTTCTTGTATCTACGAACGCCAGAATGCATAAAATTGACCTAAACATCTCCTTTTCCTATTCTGAGTCGATTCTGCATGCTTTAAGTGTGTTTGGTGGCTCAGAACCATCAAAAAACGTTGAAATATAGTTCAAATTTAATAAAAATCGACAAAAATACAGTTTCTAGCTAAAATTTGATGGTTTCGTTGCACTTTCCGAGCCCGTAGGGTATCTGATTGGCTTAAAAGTACAAGAAAACACTTCAAAAGTGACGTTTCTGAAGAATTTTAACAGTTTTCTTGTATCTACGAACGCCAGAATGCATAAAATTGACCTAAACGTCTCCTTTTCCTATTCTGAGTCGATTCTGCATGCTTTAAGTGTGTTTGGTGGCTCAGAACCATCAAAAAACGTTGAAATATAGTTCAAATTCAATAAAAATCGACAAAAATACAGTTTCTAGCTAAAATTTGATGGTTTCGTTGCACTTTCCGAGCCCGTAGGGTATCTGATTGGCTTAAAAGTACAAGAAAACACTTCAAAAGTGACGTTTCTGAAGAATTTTAACAGTTTTCTTGTATCTACGAACGCCAGAATGCATAAAATTGACCTAAACGTCTCCTTTTCCTATTCTGAGTCGATTCTGCATGCTTCAAGTGTGTTTGGTGGCTCAGAACCATCAAAAAACGTTGAAATATAGTTCAAATTCAATAAAAATCGACAAAAATACAGTTTCTAGCTAAAATTTGATGGTTTCGTTGCACTTTCCGAGCCCGTAGGGTATCTGATTGGCTTAAAAGTACAAGAAAACACTTCAAAAGTGACGTTTCTGAAGAATTTTAACAGTTTTCTTGTATCTACGAACGCCAGAATGCATAAAATTGACCTAAACGTCTCCTTTTCCTATTCTGAGTCGATTCTGCATGCTTTAAGTGTGTTTGGTGGCTCAGAACCATCAAAAAACGTTGAAATATAGTTCAAATTCAATAAAAATCGACAAAAATACAGTTTCTAGCTAAAATTTGATGGTTTCGTTGCACTTTCCGAGCCCGTAGGGTATCTGATTGGCTTAAAAGTACAAGAAAACACTTCAAAAGTGACGTTTCTGAAGAATTTTAACAGTTTTCTTGTATCTACGAACGCCAGAATGCATAAAATTGACCTAAACGTCTCCTTTTCCTATTCTGAGTCGATTCTGCATGCTTTAAGTGTGTTTGGTGGCTCAGAACCATCAAAAGACGTTGAAATATAGTTCAAATTCAATAAAAATCGACAAAAATACAGTTTCTAGCTAAAATTTGATGGTTTCGTTGCACTTTCCGAGCCCGTAGGGTATCTGATTGGCTTAAAAGTACAAGAAAACACTTCAAAAGTGACGTTTCTGAAGAATTTTAACAGTTTTCTTGTATCTACGAACGCCAGAATGCATAAAATTGACCTAAACGTCTCCTTTTCCTATTCTGAGTCGATTCTGCATGCTTTAAGTGTGTTTGGTGGCTCAGAACCATCAAAAAACGTTGAAATATAGTTCAAATTCAATAAAAATCGACAAAAATACAGTTTCTAGCTAAAATTTGATGGTTTCGTTGCACTTTCCGAGCCCGTAGGGTATCTGATTGGCTTAAAAGTACAAGAAAACACTTCAAAAGTGACGTTTCTGAAGAATTTTAACAGTTTTCTTGTATCTACGAACGCCAGAATGCATAAAATTGACCTAAACGTCTCCTTTTCCTATTCTGAGTCGATTCTGCATGCTTTAAGTGTGTTTGGTGGCTCAGAACTATCAAAAAACGTTGAAATATAGTTCAAATTCAATAAAAATCGACAAAAATACAGTTTCTAGCTAAAATTTGATGGTTTCGTTGCACTTTCCGAGCCCGTAGGGTATCTGATTGGCTTAAAAGTACAAGAAAACACTTCAAAAGTGACGTTTCTGAAGAATTTTAACAGTTTTCTTGTATCTACGAACGCCAGAATGCATAAAATTGACCTAAACGTCTCCTTTTCCTATTCTGAGTCGATTCTGCATGCTTTAAGTGTGTTTGGTGGCTCAGAACCATCAAAAAACGTTGAAATATAGTTCAAATTCAATAAAAATCGACAAAAATACAGTTTCTAGCTAAAATTTGATGGTTTCGTTGCACTTTCCGAGCCCGTAGGGTATCTGATTGGCTTAAAAGTACAAGAAAACACTTCAAAAGTGACGTTTCTGAAGAATTTTAACAGTTTTCTTGTATCTACGAACCCCAGAATGCATAAAATTGACCTAAACATCTCCTTTTCCTATTCTGAGTCGATTCTGCATGCTTTAAGTGTGTTTGGTGGCTCAGAACCATCAAAAAACTTTGAAATATAGTTCAAATTCAATAAAAATCGACAAAAATACAGTTTCTAGCTAAAATTTTATGGTTTCGTTGCACTTTCCGAGCCCGTAGGGTATCTGATTGGCTTAAAAGTACAAGAAAACACTTCAAAAGTGACGTTTCTGAAGAATTTTAACAGTTTTCTTGTATCTACGAACGCCAGAATGCATAAAATTGACCTAAACGTCTCCTTTTCCTATTCTGAGTCGATTCTGCATGCTTTAAGTGTGTTTGGTGGCTCAGAACCATCAAAAAACGTTGAAATATAGTTCAAATTCAATAAAAATCGACAAAAATACAGTTTCTAGCTAAAATTTGATGGTTTCGTTGCACTTTCCGAGACCGTAGGGTATCTGATTGGCTTAAAAGTACAAGAAAACACTTCAAAAGTGACGTTTCTGAAGAATTTTAACAGTTTTCTTGTATCTACGAACGCCAGAATGCATAAAATTGACCTAAACGTCTCCTTTTCCTATTCTGAGTCGATTCTGCATGCTTTAAGTGTGTTTGGTGGCTCAGAACCATCAAAAAACGTTGAAATATAGTTCAAATTCAATAAAAATCGACAAAAATACAGTTTCTAGCTAAAATTTGATGGTTTCGTTGCACTTTCCGAGCCCGTAGGGTATCTGATTGGCTTAAAAGTACAAGAAAACACTTCAAAAGTGACGTTTCTGAAGAATTTTAACAGTTTTCTTGTATCTACGAACGCCAGAATGCATAAAATTGACCTAAACGTCTCCTTTTCCTATTCTGAGTCGATTCTGCATGCTTTAAGTGTGTTTGGTGGCTCAGAACCATCAAAAAACGTTGAAATATAGTTCAAATTCAATAAAAATCGACAAAAATACAGTTTCTAGCTAAAATTTGATGGTTTCGTTGCACTTTCCGAGCCCGTAGGGTATCTGATTGGCTTAAAAGTACAAGAAAACACTTCAAAAGTGACGTTTCTGAAGAATTTTAACAGTTTTCTTGTATCTACGAACGCCAGAATGCATAAAATTGACCTAAACGTCTCCTTTTCCTATTCTGAGTGGATTCTGCATGCTTTAAGTGTGTTTGGTGGCTCAGAACCATCAAAAAACGTTGAAATATTTCAAATTCAATAAAAATCGACAAAAATACAGTTTCTAGCTAAAATTTGATGGTTTCGTTGCACTTTCCGAGCCCGTAGGGTATCTGATTGGCTTAAAAGTACAAGAAAACACTTCAAAAGTGACGTTTCTGAAGAATTTTAACAGTTTTCTTGTATCTACGAACGCCAGAATGCATAAAATTGACCTAAACGTCTCCTTTTCCTATTCTGAGTCGATTCTGCATGCTTTAAGTGTGTTTGGTGGCTCAGAACCATCAAAAAACGTTGAAATATAGTTCAAATTCAATAAAAATCGACAAAAATACAGTTTCTAGCTAAAATTTGATGGTTTCGTTGCACTTTCCGAGCCCGTAGGGTATCTGATTGGCTTAAAAGTACAAGAAAACACTTCAAAAGTGACGTTTCTGAAGAATTTTAACAGTTTTCTTGTATCTACGAACGCCAGAATGCATAAAATTGACCTAAACGTCTCCTTTTCCTATTCTGAGTCGATTCTGCATGCTTTAAGTGTGTTTGGTGGCTCAGAACCATCAAAAAACGTTGAAATATAGTTCAAATTCAATAAAAATCGACAAAAATACAGTTTCTAGCTAAAATTTGATGGTTTCGTTGCACTTTCCGAGCCCGTAGGGTATCTGATTGGCTTAAAAGTACAAGAAAACACTTCAAAAGTGACGTTTCTGAAGAATTTTAACAGTTTTCTTGTATCTACGAACGCCAGAATGCATAAAATTGACCTAAACGTCTCCTTTTCCTATTCTGAGTCGATTCTGCATGCTTTAAGTGTGTTTGGTGGCTCAGAACCATCAAAAAACGTTGAAATATAGTTCAAATTCAATAAAAATCGACAAAAATACAGTTTCTAGCTAAAATTTGATGGTTTCGTTGCACTTTCCGAGCCCGTAGGGTATCTGATTGGCTTAAAAGTACAAGAAAACACTTCAAAAGTGACGTTTCTGAAGAATTTTAACAGTTTTCTTGTATCTACGAACCCCAGAATGCATAAAATTGACCTAAACGTCTCCTTTTCCTATTCTGAGTCGATTCTGCATGCTTTAAGTGTGTTTGGTGGCTCAGAACCATCAAAAAACTTTGAAATATAGTTCAAATTCAATAAAAATCGACAAAAATACAGTTTCTAGCTAAAATTTTATGGTTTCGTTGCACTTTCCGAGCCCGTAGGGTATCTGATTGGCTTAAAAGTACAAGAAAACACTTCAAAAGTGACGTTTCTGAAGAATTTTAACAGTTTTCTTGTATCTACGAACGCCAGAATGCATAAAATTGACCTAAACGTCTCCTTTTCCTATTCTGAGTCGATTCTGCATGCTTTAAGTGTGTTTGGTGGCTCAGAACCATCAAAAAACGTTGAAATATAGTTCAAATTCAATAAAAATCGACAAAAATACAGTTTCTAGCTAAAATTTGATGGTTTCGTTGCACTTTCCGAGACCGTAGGGTATCTGATTGGCTTAAAAGTACAAGAAAACACTTCAAAAGTGACGTTTCTGAAGAATTTTAACAGTTTTCTTGTATCTACGAACGCCAGAATGCATAAAATTGACCTAAACGTCTCCTTTTCCTATTCTGAGTCGATTCTGCATGCTTTAAGTGTGTTTGGTGGCTCAGAACCATCAAAAAACGTTGAAATATAGTTCAAATTCAATAAAAATCGACAAAAATACAGTTTCTAGCTAAAATTTGATGGTTTCGTTGCACTTTCCGAGCCCGTAGGGTATCTGATTGGCTTAAAAGTACAAGAAAACACTTCAAAAGTGACGTTTCTGAAGAATTTTAACAGTTTTCTTGTATCTACGAACGCCAGAATGCATAAAATTGACCTAAACGTCTCCTTTTCCTATTCTGAGTCGATTCTGCATGCTTTAAGTGTGTTTGGTGGCTCAGAACCATCAAAAAACGTTGAAATATAGTTCAAATTCAATAAAAATCGACAAAAATACAGTTTCTAGCTAAAATTTGATGGTTTCGTTGCACTTTCCGAGCCCGTAGGGTATCTGATTGGCTTAAAAGTACAAGAAAACACTTCAAAAGTGACGTTTCTGAAGAATTTTAACAGTTTTCTTGTATCTACGAACGCCAGAATGCATAAAATTGACCTAAACGTCTCCTTTTCCTATTCTGAGTGGATTCTGCATGCTTTAAGTGTGTTTGGTGGCTCAGAACCATCAAAAAACGTTGAAATATTTCAAATTCAATAAAAATCGACAAAAATACAGTTTCTAGCTAAAATTTGATGGTTTCGTTGCACTTTCCGAGCCCGTAGGGTATCTGATTGGCTTAAAAGTACAAGAAAACACTTCAAAAGTGACGTTTCTGAAGAATTTTAACAGTTTTCTTGTATCTACGAACGCCAGAATGCATAAAATTGACCTAAACGTCTCCTTTTCCTATTCTGAGTCGATTCTGCATGCTTTAAGTGTGTTTGGTGGCTCAGAACCATCAAAAAACGTTGAAATATAGTTCAAATTCAATAAAAATCGACAAAAATACAGTTTCTAGCTAAAATTTGATGGTTTCGTTGCACTTTCCGAGCCCGTAGGGTATCTGATTGGCTTAAAAGTACAAGAAAACACTTCAAAAGTGACGTTTCTGAAGAATTTTAACAGTTTTCTTGTATCTACGAACGCCAGAATGCATAAAATTGACCTAAACGTCTCCTTTTCCTATTCTGAGTCGATTCTGCATGCTTTAAGTGTGTTTGGTGGCTCAGAACCATCAAAAAACGTTGAAATATAGTTCAAATTCAATAAAAATCGACAAAAATACAGTTTCTAGCTAAAATTTGATGGTTTCGTTGCACTTTCCGAGCCCGTAGGGTATCTGATTGGCTTAAAAGTACAAGAAAACACTTCAAAAGTGACGTTTCTGAAGAATTTTAACAGTTTTCTTGTATCTACGAACGCCAGAATGCATAAAATTGACCTAAACGTCTCCTTTTCCTATTCTGAGTCGATTCTGCATGCTTTAAGTGTGTTTGGTGGCTCAGAACCTGTGGCGTCGCGCCGCAGGCTGTTCGAAGGACCGTATAACCGTGTCGTACACGGTACGAACACGGCAAGAAAAGAGTGTTGTTTTATAACTATATATTAATAGTGTGTAAATGTATGTACAGTTTGTCGACCGATCGCGTGTACTGTGAGGTGCGTTCTGTCTTGGTCCGTACCACCCCGGTGCCGTCGAAGGGTGGGTGGTGGGGTTGTACCGCTCTTGTGCCGTCGAAGGGTGGGTTGTGGGGTTGTACCGCTCTTGTGCAGGGCTGTACTGCGCATTCCGGCCCCCCTTGAACCTCTGGTCTCAAACCTGGGTGTCGTCGTCGATGGGGAACGGGCAGATTCGGTTTGTGGCCCGCACGACAGGTCCCGATGATGTCCTGATGGTGGCTGTCCGGATGATCCCATCTTTTCCTGGATGTGTCTCCATGACGACTCCCATTCGCCAGCACATCGGATGGAGATTGTCTTCGCGTAGTAGAACGGGAAGTCCTGGCTTCACCTCTGTTTTAGCAGTGCGATTCCACTTCTTTCTTTGTTGCAGCGTGTTTAGGAACTCCCCTGACCAGCGCTTCCAAAAGCTTTGCGCCTGTTGTTGGACGCGTTGCCACCGGGACAGACGATTCTCTTTCACCATTGTAACATCGTCTTCGACTGAGGTTGTTAATTTTCCGCCGATGAGGAAATGCCCAGGAGTTAAGGCCGTGAGATCGCTCGGGTCAGAGGATAATGGAGTCAGGGGTTGGGAGTTGATGCATGCTTCAATCTGCGTCAAAAGCGTATAGAGCTCCTCATACGTCAATAAAGCATTACCCGCAACACGTTTTAAATGATATTTTATCGACTTGATACCTGCCTCCCAAAAACCGCCGCGCTGTAAGTCATGTATTTCACTTAGAAATTCTGATGCTTGGACTAACTTAATGATTTTGTTGGTTGCGTCATTTAATTCTTTAGTTGAAAATGGACCTGATAATTTATTGTTACGATCAACTACATAGTTGTGAATAAATCTGAGACAATATGCTAGTACTGACTGGAGTTTATCGAAGGATGAATATTTTGTTAACAATGGAAGTACGTTGTTATTGGTCACCACCAAAATTTTCAACTTGGCGCGTTTTTCTAAAATTGGTACATTTTGTGCATTTGAACTAACGAATGAAGCTGGCCATTCTGACTTATTTTTTGATAACCAATGTGGATCGTGCCACCACAAATCAGACGTAATAAGTTTACTAGGTAATTCACCTCTTGAGACAATGTCTGCAGGGTTATCAGCAGATTTAACGTGATGCCAATTAGAAATACTTGTTAATGTGCTTATTTCAGCAACGCGATTTGCAACGAAAACGTTCCAGGTACTTGGCGATGATGCTAACCAAGATAACACTATTGATGAATCTGTCCACATATACTGCGTTGTTATGTTTAGATTTATTGTAGGTAATAATTTGTGTATTAAGCGGGCTAATAGCACGGCTGCGCAAAGTTCTAGTCGAGGCAGTGTGATAGTTTTTAATGGAGAAACACGTGATCGTGCGCATAATAATTCTGTTTTGTACGAATTTGTGTTTAAGTCCAACGTTCGGATATAAACACAGGCACCATAAGCCGACATGGACGCATCGCAAAATCCATGAATTTCGACGTTATTGTATTGATTTGATACAACCTTTCTAGGTATTTGTAGTGTGTTTAATATGGGTAATTCTTGTTCAAGTTTAAGCCACGTTTGTCGTATATCTTCCGGTAAAGGATCATCCCAGTCGAGTTTAATGAGCCACAACTTTTGAATTAAGATTTTTCCCAAAACAAGGACGGGTGACAAGAGACCTAGAATATCATAAATTCTCGCGATTTTTGATAAGATGGATCGTTTAGTAGTATTTTCCACGGGCTTTGTTTCCACGACATATTTTAAACAGTCCGTTTTGCAATTCCACGTTGAACCTAGTGTTTTGACCTCGTCGTTATGGTCTAATTTAACTACATCGTTATTTTGACTACAATTGGGCAAAATGTCCGGACAATTAGATGCCCACTTTTGTAATTGAAAACCACCCCTATTTAAGGCGCCAATTAATTGATTGCGTAATTCTATGGCTTCTTTGACTGAATTAGTACCCGTAAGCAAGTCATCAACATAGAAATCGCGTAAGATAATTGTCGAGGCTAGAGGAAAATCGAGTTGTTCATCGATGGCTAATTTTTGTAAACATTTGATAGCTAAGTATGGGGCATACGCGGTACCATACGTTACGGTCTGTAACTCATATACCTCAACTGGTTTGTCACTACTCTTGCGCCAAAAAATCCTTTGGTAAGGTGTATCTGAAGGATCGACCCATATTTGACGATACATTTTTACTACGTCGCTACTGAATGCGAATTGGTAGGTCCGAAAGCGCGTAATGATTGAAAACAAGTCTTGTTGAATAGTTGGACCTACCATTAGAATATTGTTTAAGCTGACACCCGTACTTGTTTTGCAGCTTCCGTCAAACACCACACGCACTCGGGTGGTAGTACTCGAACTCTTTATCACCGCGTGATGTGGAAAAAAATATAATTGTTTAGTGTGAAAATCAGATTCACCTGTAACTAATTTCATGTGACCTAGAGCTAAATATTCGTCTAGAAAGTTTGTATAATCGGCTTTAAGAGAATTATTTTTGTTCAAACGAGTTTCTAGTGCCATAAAACGTTTTAGGGCGGTTACATCGGAAAACCCCAGCGTGGCAATATCTTTCTTAAAGGGTAGGCGTACCATAAACCGACCGTTAATATCTCTTTTGACCGTTTCTGAGAAATGCCGTTCGCAGGTAAGTTCTTCCACGGAAAAGGAATTACTGGTGTTTACAGCTGTTTCTTCTAATTCCCAAAATTTATGAATTTCTTTGTTTAGCATATCTTGGGGATTTGCGTTTGAAATACAGGCGACAATATTGTTCTGCGAAGGACCGGAAATTTTACCTGTTAAGACCCATCCGAAAACGGACTCACGAAGGAATACTTGATTATTAAATATGTTAATTTGACCGTTACAAATTACTTGCCAAAAGTACTCTGCACCTAACAAAAGATCAACGGTACAGGGTTCATTAAAATTAGGATCTGCTAAATTAATATTTATGGGTATATTGAACTGAGATTTTGAAAAGAATTGGCATGGATATTTTGATGTGATGTTAGGCAATACTAAACAATTGAGATTGTAAAGAGTTGGATTAAAACGAGATTTTATGGTTACCCTAGTCGAATTTTTAACTGGTGTTTCGATTTCGCCTACTCCACTAATCGGGAATTCGATTGATTGTAATTTAAGTCCCAATTTTTGACATAAACTCGTACTGATTAAATTGCTTTGTGAACATGAATCAAATATAATTCTGCAATCTTGATAATTTCCGAAAGCATCTGCAATTTTAACCACTGCTGTTGCAAGAAGTACAGTGGTGTTGTTCATATGTGACACTGATAATGACAAATTGCTTGTCGATTGTTCAGGTATATGAAGCAATGTGTGATGTCGTAAGTGACATTTTTTGCAAGTATTAGTCGATTTACAATTTGACACAATGTGATTAGATTTTAAACAATTCGTACATGATTTGACCTTGTTAATATGAGAGAGGCGTTGTTCTACTGAAAGATTTACGAATTCTGTACATTGAAATATTAAATGCAATTCTGACTTGCAGTAATTACACCTAAGGATGTTTTTGTTAATAGTTTGTACCAAAATACGTTGTTTTGTTGTAGACTCGCGCTGACAGTTTTTATTGAAATTATTATTATGTTTATTAAGATCTATGCTATGTGTTTTGTTTACTGATATTTGTTGCATTGATTCCAAAAGTTCGCAACGTTTTTCTAAAAATGAAATCAGATCCGTCAATTTTGGTATTTCACTATTTAATGTTGCCTGCCATTCTTTACGACTTGTATAGTCTAGTTTTTCTACAATTAATGGAACAATTAATGCATCCCAACTTTCTACGGGTAAATTTTGTATGCGAAGTGCTTCAATGTTTGTCGTAACGTCGACACATAATTTTCTCAGAGCTACAGAATTTGTTTTAAGGATAACAGGACTATTAATGATAGCTAAAATATGTTCTTGAGTAATTAGTCTTACGTTATTGTATCTTTTTCTTAACAAGTCATAGGCCGATTTGTAATTATCTACCGAAATAGTGAGAGCGTCAATTGTCGCTAACGCTTCTCCCTTCAATGAGGATTTTAAATAGTGAAATTTTTGGCAGTTATTTAAACTATTGTTCTGATCAATTAACGAGCAAAATATGTCGTTGAATGACAGCCATTCCGAATATGAACCTGAAAATGTTGGTAAATTTAACGTAGGAAGTTTGATGGACGTTTCTAAGTGATGATTATTGTTAGGATTACTATTATTTTGACTAGACGCCGATGAAGGTGAGTATTTATTTAATTTTTCCCGAATGTCAACTATTATGTTGTAATACTGTGTCTCAATAATTTCGCGATCGTTATCTGCGTTGTCTTGCAACTCAATTTGAGTTTGATAACTTTCGTATTCTTTGATCACGTTTTCTAATGTTTCTAACCGTACTTCAAGGTGATAAACGCTATCTGTATTTTTGAAATTTTTAACGAAGTTCTCAATGCGAGTTATTTTGGATTTAGCGATTCCTCGCCTGGAGCGTAATTCGGCTACCGTTTCTACAGTCATTTTAATGAAATAAATGGGATTTTTTGAATCGAATTATGCGTTATTGATATACGAGAACGCGGTACACGCAGATTGGCGCAGATTGAAATAAATATGCATACAGGGTAATAGGACTTACTTGGATTGTAGATTTGATGTTTCTTGATTCGATGATTTGTTTGATCGCTGTTCTATCGGGCTCGTAGGACCAAATTCGATGATTTGTTTGATCGCTGTTTCATCCGGCTCGAAGGACCAAATGTGGCGTCGCGCCGCAGGCTGTTCGAAGGACCGTATAACCGTGTCGTACACGGTACGAACACGGCAAGAAAAGAGTGTTGTTTTATAACTATATATTAATAGTGTGTAAATGTATGTACAGTTTGTCGACCGATCGCGTGTACTGTGAGGTGCGTTCTGTCTTGGTCCGTACCACCCCGGTGCCGTCGAAGGGTGGGTGGTGGGGTTGTACCGCTCTTGTGCCGTCGAAGGGTGGGTGGTGGGGTTGTACCGCTCTTGTGCAGGGCTGTACTGCGCAGAACCATCAAAAAACGTTGAAATATAGTTCAAATTCAATAAAAATCGACAAAAATACAGTTTCTAGCTAAAATTTGATGGTTTCGTTGCACTTTCCGAGCCCGTAGGGTATCTGATTGGCTTAAAAGTACAAGAAAACACTTCAAAAGTGACGTTTCTGAAGAATTTTAACAGTTTTCTTGTATCTACGAACGCCCGAATGCATAAAATTGACCTAAACGTCTCCTTTTCCTATTCTGAGTCGATTCTGCATGCTTTAAGTGTGTTTGGTGGCTCAGAACCATCAAAAAACGTTGAAATATAGTTCAAATTCAATAAAAATCGACAAAAATACAGTTTCTAGCTAAAATTTGATGGTTTCGTTGCACTTTCCGAGCCCGTAGGGTATCTGATTGGCTTAAAAGTACAAGAAAACACTTCAAAAGTGACGTTTCTGAAGAATTTTAACAGTTTTCTTGTATCTACGAACGCCAGAATGCATAAAATTGACCTAAACGTCTCCTTTTCCTATTCTGAGTCGATTCTGCATGCTTTAAGTGTGTTTGGTGGCTCAGAACCATCAAAAAACGTTGAAATATAGTTCAAATTCAATAAAAATCGACAAAAATACAGTTTCTAGCTAAAATTTGATGGTTTCGTTGCACTTTCCGAGCCCGTAGGGTATCTGATTGGCTTAAAATTACAAGAAAACACTTCAAAAGTGACGTTTCTGAAGAATTTTAACAGTTTTCTTGTATCTACGAACGCCAGAATGCATAAAATTGACCTAAACGTCTCCTTTTCCTATTCTGAGTCGATTCTGCATGCTTTAAGTGTGTTTGGTGGCTCAGAACCATCAAAAAACGTTGAAATATAGTTCAAATTCAATAAAAATCGACAAAAATACAGTTTCTAGCTAAAATTTGATGGTTTCGTTGCACTTTCCGAGCCCGTAGGGTATCTGATTGGCTTAAAAGTACAAGAAAACACTTCAAAAGTGACGTTTCTGAAGAATTTTAACAGTTTTCTTGTATCTACGAACGCCAGAATGCATAAAATTGACCTAAACGTCTCCTTTTCCTATTCTGAGTGGATTCTGCATGCTTTAAGTGTGTTTGGTGGCTCAGAACCATCAAAAAACGTTGAAATATTTCAAATTCAATAAAAATCGACAAAAATACAGTTTCTAGCTAAAATTTGATGGTTTCGTTGCACTTTCCGAGCCCGTAGGGTATCTGATTGGCTTAAAAGTACAAGAAAACACTTCAAAAGTGACGTTTCTGAAGAATTTTAACAGTTTTCTTGTATCTACGAACGCCAGAATGCATAAAATTGACCTAAACGTCTCCTTTTCCTATTCTGAGTCGATTCTGCATGCTTTAAGTGTGTTTGGTGGCTCAGAACCATCAAAAAACGTTGAAATATAGTTCAAATTCAATAAAAATCGACAAAAATACAGTTTCTAGCTAAAATTTGATGGTTTCGTTGCACTTTCCGAGCCCGTAGGGTATCTGATTGGCTTAAAAGTACAAGAAAACACTTCAAAAGTGACGTTTCTGAAGAATTTTAACAGTTTTCTTGTATCTACGAACGCCAGAATGCATAAAATTGACCTAAACGTCTCCTTTTCCTATTCTGAGTCGATTCTGCATGCTTTAAGTGTGTTTGGTGGCTCAGAACCATCAAAAAACGTTGAAATATAGTTCAAATTCAATAAAAATCGACAAAAATACAGTTTCTAGCTAAAATTTGATGGTTTCGTTGCACTTTGAGAGAGTTGATTATAAATGAAGCAATGGAACGGTTTAAGAAGTCTAATAATTTAATTCTGTATAATGTTCCGGAAGATAAATCCAATGATGACGTTACTATTGCTAA
Organism: Zophobas morio; assembly: GCF_036711695.1. Taxonomy (NCBI): domain Eukaryota; kingdom Metazoa; phylum Arthropoda; class Insecta; order Coleoptera; family Tenebrionidae; genus Zophobas; species Zophobas morio. The sequence goes on from NW_026972831.1 coordinate 27,462, forward strand.
TGATATTTTGGAGTGTATAGATGCATCACTTATAGTAAAACCAGAAAACGTCAGCAGGATAGGTCAATCAGGTGATTGTGGTAAACCAAGGTTGTTAAGACTGACATTGTACTCTACAGAACAGGTAAAATTAGCTTTAAGGAAAAAATATCTTCTTAAAAGATCCATATTTAAGGATGTGTTTGTTACTAACGATAAGACAAAGTCGCAAAGAGATCATCTGAATAATTTAAAAAGTTCACTTAAGGTTCGCATCGATAACGGAGATTCAAATTTAACAATAAAATATATTCAGGGAATTCCTCAAATCGTTAAGAAATCTATCATCCAAACTAATCTCCAGCCCACAGCAGGTTCTTCAAAAAACAAGTAGAATTTAGTAATGCCATTTATAATCAACTTCATTGCTTCTATCAAAATGTACATGGCTTACGTTCAAAAACAAAAGAATTTTATAATAATATTTCCTTGCATTCCGAGTATGAAATAATTGTCTTAACTGAAACATGGCTCAGTGGAGATATTAGTAATAATGAACTCTTTCCCAATAATTTTATGGTGTTCAGACAAGACAGAAAATATCAGACACTTAATGTTTCTAGAGGCGGTGGAGTATTAATTGCGGTTTCAGATACTCTTAAAACAACTCCCATTGATTTAACTAAAGTCAACAATGTAATTCCAAACATTGATATTACTGGTGTCAAAATCTTAGGTAGTAAACAGAATATTATTGTAATTGCGGTGTATATACCTCCCAATGTTGCTATCCAGGATTTTAATAAGTTTTTTGAATCACTACAAGATCTCGATGTAATGATGAATTCTAATTTACTCATTTTAGGTGATTTCAACGTTCCTAAATATACTCTTAATATTTCCAATCAATACACTTTCACTCTTTCTAACTTTAGAGTGTTTAACAACTTCAATCAATTTAATTCAATTTTAAACTCATTTCAGCACATTCTTGATTTAGTGTTCTCTAATATGAAATGTCATGTTAACGAGTCTCAGTTTGGACTTGTCGATGTAGATAGACATCATCCCCCTTTGGATATTTATTTAGATAAAAAAAATTTCTCACATCGTCTTTTCCCAATGAATAGTAATTCCACTCAATATGACTTTAGAAAGGCAGATTTTCCATCGCTCTACGAAAAATTATCAACCTGTAATTGGGATTTTCTTGATAGTGCAGTTAATGTTGACGTGGCATGTGACTCATTTTACACGAAGTTATATGAAATATTTGACTCAACAGTACCTAAGTCTAAACACCAAAAAATTAATTACTTCAAATATCCACCATGGTTTGATGGTAACGTTATAAGAAACATAAAAACTAAGGACAGGTTTCACAAATTATACAAAGAGCATAGATCGGTAAACTATTACAATTTATTTAAGAAGCAGAGGTCACTTTGTAAAAAACTTGCCGACACATGTTATAAAAACTATATATCTAAAATTCAAGACAACATCTTAGCGGATCCTAAAGCATTTTGGTCGTTTGTCCAAAAGAAGAAGGGAGGAACAAGAATACCTGGCTTAATGAAATATGATGAGGCCAATCTATCTTCACCTGATGAGATAGTTAATGCTTTTAGAGAGTTTTTTGAAAGTGCGCATACTAATTCCGATAATCAGCGGGATGCTAGTACATTATGTGATAAGGCGCCGCAACTATTCATTTCTATCGAGTCGGTTACTGAGGAAGATATTTATATTGCACTAAGAAAATCTAAAAATTCATTGACCACCGGCCCTGATGGTGTGCCTAGTTTTTTGCTACGGGACTGTGCATGTGTTTTTATTTCTCCTTTATTAAAGTTATTTAATCTGATATTGCAACAAAGTAATATGCCCCATCTTTGGAAACAATCATGCATATGTCCTGTATTTAAATCAGGCAATATCGCTGATATAAAGAATTATCGGCCTATTAGTTTGTTGTGTAATTTTGCCAAGACTTTTGAGACCGTATTGTATAAATATATTTATTCTAGTGTTAGTCCGTACATTAGTCCTTATCAACATGGTTTTGTTCAGAAACGATCCACGGTCTCAAATTTGGGTTGTTTTACACAGTATACATCAGAAATAATTGACAATAAAGGCCAAGTAGATACAATCTATATGGACATTAGTAAGGCTTTTGACCAAATTGACCATATTCTTTTGATCAGTAAACTAAAAGCATACGGGTTTTCTGTTCAGATGGTTCTATTCTTTCAGGCATATCTTAGCAAAAGAGAACTAAGGGTAAGGTACAGAAATTTTTACTCTAAACCTTTTTATCCTACGTCAGGGGTACCTCAAGGTTCCAATTTGGGACCACTCCTCTTTTTAATATACATAAATGACATGGTAGATGAGATATCCTGCAAAAAATTACTCTTTGCAGATGACTTAAAATTGTTTTATGAGATCAAAAATGAGGAGGATTGTGTAATTCTACAAAATAACATAAATTATATCTCTGACATGTGCGCAAAAAACCGTTTAACACTTAATAAAGACAAATGTTACGTGGTTACATACACCAAAAAACACAATCAATTGACGTTCCCTTATGAAGTTAGTGGAAAGTGTTTGGCAAGAAAAGATAGCATAAGAGATTTAGGAGTAATATTTGACTCGAAGTTTACGTTTGTAGAGCATATATATGACATAATAGAGAAAGCCATTAAAATGTATGGTTTTGTTTATAGAAGCTGCAGAGACTTTACTAATATTAAGGCACTTAATAATTTATATTATACATTAATAAGATCCAGGCTCGAATATGGGAGTATAATATGGTATCCGTTATATGATTCACATATCATAAACATCGAGTCCGTTCAGCGTAAATATCTTAAATTCTTGAGCTATTGTTTAGACGGTCATTACCCTGAAAGGGGTTCTGATCACAGAAACTTGCTACAACGATTTGGTTTTAGAACATTAGAAGTTAGACGTAAGGTAGCTTTGGTAAAATTTTTGTATAAATTGTTGCATAATAAGATTGACTGTCCTGAGCTATTACATTACATTAATTTTCTTGTACCTCGTTGCAATGCCCGTAAAAGCCTCACGTTCTACAGTTCTCATGTCAGAACAAACGTCCTTCTCAAATCGCCTATAATGCTAATGACTGGAGTATGTAATAGCGTATCTCAAGATTGTGACGTGTATGCTGACTCATTCACTAGAATACTTAAAGTTATATATAAAAAATTCTGTCCATAGGGTAGTTTATTTGATTTGATTTTATTTTATTATGTTGTCAGCGAGACATTTATTTACATATTTTATAATTTATTTTGTTTTGTTGGTTCTAAGATGTAAATCAGAGTCTAATAATTATTTTAGAATATTGTATAATTATTTGTTTATTTACTCAACATTTTTATTGCTGTTATTATATTATATATATTTTTCTTATTACTGAAAATTAATTAATTTTTTTGTTTTTTTCTTGTTTTTGTTTTGTTGCTTATTTAATTAGATTAGTTAGGTTCGTTTAGTTTATTGTAGTTTAGTATTTAGTTGATCCTTGACACCGTGTTATTAATTTATCTTATTCCTTGTAATTAGGTGTAAACCTGTGAGGAATAAAGCTTATTATTATTATTATTATTATACTTTCCGAGCCCGTAGGGTATCTGATTGGCTTAAAAGTACAAGAAAACACTTCAAAAGTGACGTTTCTGAAGAATTTTAACAGTTTTCTTGTATCTACGAACGCCAGAATGCATAAAATTGACCTAAACGTCTCCTTTTCCTATTCTGAGTCGATTCTGCATGCTTTAAGTGTGTTTGGTGGCTCAGAACCATCAAAAAACGTTGAAATATAGTTCAAATTCAATAAAAATCGACAAAAATACAGTTTCTAGCTAAAATTTGATGGTTTCGTTGCACTTTCCGAGCCCGTAGGGTATCTGATTGGCTTAAAAGTACAAGAAAACACTTCAAAAGTAAAGTTTCTGAAGAATTTTAACAGTTTTCTTGTATCTACGAACGCCAGAATGCATAAAATTGACCTAAACGTCTCCTTTTCCTATTCTGAGTCGATTCTGCATGCTTTAAGTGTTTTTGGTGGCTCAGAACCATCAAAAATCGTTGAAATATAGTTCAAATTCAATAAAAATCGACAAAAATACAGTTTCTAGCTAAAATTTGATGGTTTCGTTGCACTTTCCGAGCCCGTAGGGTATCTGATTGGCTTAAAAGTACAAGAAAACACTTCAAAAGTGACGTTTCTGAAGAATTTTAACAGTTTTCTTGTATCTACGAACGCCAGAATGCATAAAATTGACCTAAACGTCTCCTTTTCCTATTCTGAGTCGATTCTGCATGCTTTAAGTGTGTTTGGTGGCTCAGAACCATCAAAAAACGTTGAAATATAGTTCAAATTCAATAAAAATCGACAAAAATACAGTTTCTAGCTAAAATTTGATGGTTTCGTTGCACTTTCCGAGCCCGTAGGGTATCTGATTGGCTTAAAAGTACAAGAAAACACTTCAAAAGTGACGTTTCTGAAGAATTTTAACAGTTTTCTTGTATCTACGAACGCCAGAATGCATAAAATTGACCTAAACGTCTCCTTTTCCTATTCTGAGTCGATTCTGCATGCTTTAAGTGTGTTTGGTGGCTCAGAACCATCAAAAAACGTTGAAATATAGTTCAAATTCAATAAAAATCGACAAAAATACAGTTTCTAGCTAAAATTTGATGGTTTCGTTGCACTTTCCGAGCCCGTAGGGTATCTGATTGGCTTAAAAGTACAAGAAAACACTTCAAAAGTAAAGTTTCTGAAGAATTTTAACAGTTTTCTTGTATCTACGAACGCCAGAATGCATAAAATTGACCTAAACGTCTCCTTTTCCTATTCTGAGTCGATTCTGCATGCTTTAAGTGTGTTTGGTGGCTCAGAACCATCAAAAAACGTTGAAATATAGTTCAAATTCAATAAAAATCGACAAAAATACAGTTTCTAGCTAAAATTTGATGGTTTCGTTGCACTTTCCGAGCCCGTAGGGTGTCTGATTGGCTTAAAAGTACAAGAAAACACTTCAAAAGTGACGTTTCTGAAGAATTTTAACAGTTTTCTTGTATCTACGAACGCCAGAATGCATAAAATTGACCTAAACGTCTCCTTTTCCTATTCTGAGTCGATTCTGCATGCTTTAAGTGTTTTTGGTGGCTCAGAACCATCAAAAAACGTTGAAATATAGTTCAAATTCAATAAAAATCGACAAAAATACAGTTTCTAGCTAAAATTTGATGGTTTCGTTGCACTTTCCGAGCCCGTAGGGTATCTGATTGGCTTAAAAGTACAAGAAAACACTTCAAAAGTGACGTTTCTGAAGAATTTTAACAGTTTTCTTGTATCTACGAACGCCAGAATGCATAAAATTGACCTAAACGTCTCCTTTTCCTATTCTGAGTCGATTCTGCATGCTTTAAGTGTGTTTGGTGGCTCAGAACCATCAAAAAACGTTGAAATATAGTTCAAATTCAATAAAAATCGACAAAAATACAGTTTCTAGCTAAAATTTGATGGTTTCGTTGCACTTTCCGAGCCCGTAGGGTATCTGATTGGCTTAAAAGGACAAGAAAACACTTCAAAAGTGACGTTTCTGAAGAATTTTAACAGTTTTCTTGTATCTACGAACGCCAGAAAGCATAAAATTGACCTAAACGTCTCCTTTTCCTATTCTGAGTCGATTCTGCATGCTTTAAGTGTGTTTGGTGGCTCAGAACCATCAAAAAACGTTGAAATATAGTTCAAATTCAATAAAAATCGACAAAAATACAGTTTCTAGCTAAAATTTGATGGTTTCGTTGCACTTTCCGAGCCCGTAGGGTATCTGATTGGCTTAAAAGTACAAGAAAACACTTAAAAAGTGACGTTTCTGAAGAATTTTAACAGTTTTCTTGTGTCTACGAACGCCAGAATGCATAAAATTGACCTAAACGTCTCCTTTTCCTATTCTGAGTCGATTCTGCATGCTTTAAGTGTGTTTGGTGGCTCAGAACCATCAAAAAACGTTGAAATATAGTTCAAATTCAATAAAAATCGACAAAAATACAGTTTCTAGCTAAAATTTGATGGTTTCGTTGCACTTTCCGAGCCCGTTGGGTATCTGATTGGCTTAAAAGTACAAGAAAACACTTCAAAAGTGACGTTTCTGAAGAATTTTAACAGTTTTCTTGTATCTACGAACGCCAGAATGCATAAAATTGACCTAAACGTCTCCTTTTCCTATTCTGAGTCGATTCTACATGCTTTAAGTGTGTTTGGTGGCTCAGAACCATCAAAAAACGTTGAAATATAGTTCAAATTCAATAAAAATCGACAAAAATACAGTTTCTAGCTAAAATTTGATGGTTTCGTTGCACTTTCCGAGCCCGTAGGGTATCTGATTGGCTTAAAAGTACAAGAAAACACTTCAAAAGTGACGTTTCTGAAGAATTTTAACAGTTTTCTTGTATCTACGAACGCCAGAATGCATAAAATTGACCTAAACGTCTCCTTTTCCTATTCTGAGTCGATTCTGCATGCTTTAAGTGTGTTTGGTGGCTCAGAACCATCAAAAAACGTTGAAATATAGTTCAAATTCAATAAAAATCGACAAAAATACAGTTTCTAGCTAAAATTTGATGGTTTCGTTGCACTTTCCGAGCCCGTAGGGTATCTGATTGGCTTAAAAGTACAAGAAAACACTTCAAAAGTGACGTTTCTGAAGAGTTTTAACAGTTTTCTTGTATCTACGAACGCCAGAATGCATAAAATTGACCTAAACGTCTCCTTTTCCTATTCTGAGTCGATTCTGCATGCTTTAAGTGTGTTTGGTGGCTCAGAACCATCAAAAAACGTTGAAATATAGTTCAAATTCAATAAAAATCGACAAAAATACAGTTTCTAGCTAAAATTTGATGGTTTCGTTGCACTTTCCGAGCCCGTAGGGTATCTGATTGGCTTAAAAGTACAAGAAAACACTTCAAAAGTGACGTTTCTGAAGAATTTTAACAGTTTTCTTGTATCTACGAACGCCAGAATGCATAAAATTGACCTAAACGTCTCCTTTTCCTATTCTGAGTCGATTCTGCATCCTTTAAGTGTGTTTGGTGGCTCAGAACCATCAAAAAACGTTGAAATATAGTTCAAATTCAATAAAAATCGACAAAAATACAGTTTCTAGCTAAAATTTGATGGTTTCGTTGCACTTTCCGAGCCCGTAGGGTATCTGATTGGCTTAAAAGTACAAGAAAACACTTCAAAAGTGACGTTTCTGAAGAATTTTAACAGTTTTCTTGTATCTACGAACGCCAGAATGCATAAAATTGACCTAAACGTCTCCTCTTCCTATTCTGAGTCGATTCTGCATGCTTTAAGTGTGTTTGGTGGCTCAGAACCATCAAAAAACGTTGAAATATAGTTCAAATTCAATAAAAATCGACAAAAATACAGTTTCTAGCTAAAATTTGATGGTTTCGTTGCATTTTCCGAGCCCGTAGGGTATCTGATTGGCTTAAAAGTACAAGAAAACACTTCAAAAGTGACGTTTCTGAAGAATTTTAACAGTTTTCTTGTATCTACGAACGCCAGAATGCATAAAATTGACCTAAACGTCTCCTTTTCCTATTCTGAGTCGATTCTGCATGCTTTAAGTGTGTTTGGTGGCTCAGAACCATCAAAAAACGTTGAAATATAGTTCAAATTCAATAAAAATCAACACAAATACAGTTTCTAGCTAAAATTTGATGGTTTCGTTGCACTTTCGGAGCCCGTCGGGTATCTGATTGGCTTAAAAGTACAAGAAAACACTTCAAAAGTGACGTTTCTGAAGAATTTTAACAGTTTTCTTGTATCTACGAACGCCAGAATGCATAAAATTGACCTAAACGTCTCCTTTTCCTATTCTGAGTCGATTCTGCATGCTTTAAGTGTGTTTGGTGGCTCAGAACCATCAAAAAACGTTGAAATATAGTTCAAATTCAATAAAAATCGACAAAAATACAGTTTCTAGCTAAAATTTGATGGTTTCGTTGCACTTTCCGAGCCCGTAGGGCATCTGATTGGCTTAAAAGTACAAGAAAACACTTCAAAAGTGACGTTTCTGAAGAATTTTAACAGTTTTCTTGTATCTACGAACGCCAGAATGCATAAAATTGACCTAAACGTCTCCTTTTCCTATTCTGAGTCGATTCTGCATGCTTTAAGTGTGTTTGGTGGCTCAGAACCATCAAAAAACGTTGAAATATAGTTCAAATTCAATAAAAATCGACAAAAATACAGTTTCTAGCTAAAATTTGATGGTTTCGTTGCACTTTCCGAGCCCGTAGGGTATCTGATTGGCTTAAAAGTACAAGAAAACACTTCAAAAGTGACGTTTCTGAAGAATTTTAACAGTTTTCTTGTATCTACGAACGCCAGAATGCATAAAATTGACCTAAACGTCTCCTTTTCCTATTCTGAGTCGATTCTGCATGCTTTAAGTGTGTTTGGTGGCTCAGAACCATCAAAAAACGTTGAAATATAGTTCAAATTCAATAAAAATCGACAAAAATACAGTTTCTAGCTAAAATTTGATGGTTTCGTTGCACTTTCCGAGCCCGTAGGGTATCTGATTGGCTTAAAAGTACAAGAAAACACTTCAAAAGTGACGTTTCTGAAGAATTTTAACAGTTTTCTTGTATCTACGAACGCCAGAATGCATAAAATTGACCTAAACGTCTCCTTTTCCTATTCTGAGTCGATTCTGCATGCTTTAAGTGTGTTTGGTGGCTCAGAACCATCAAAAAACGTTGAAATATAGTTCAAATTCAATAAAAATCGACAAAAATACAGTTTCTAGCTAAAATTTGATGGTTTCGTTGCACTTTCCGAGCCCGTAGGGTATCTGATTGGCTTAAAAGTACAAGAAAACACTTCAAAAGTGACGTTTCTGAAGAATTTTAACAGTTTTCTTGTATCTACGAACGCCAGAATGCATAAAATTGACCTAAACGTCTCCTTTTCCTATTCTGAGTCGATTCTGCATGCTTTAAGTGTGTTTGGTGGCTCAGAACCATCAAAAAACGTTGAAATATAGTTCAAATTCAATAAAAATCGACAAAAATACAGTTTCTAGCTAAAATTTGATGGTTTCGTTGCAATTTCCGAGCCCGTAGGGTATCTGATTGGCTTAAAAGTACAAGAAAAGACTTCAAAAGTGACGTTTCTGAAGAATTTTAACAGTTTTCTTGTATCTACGAACGCCAGAATGCATAAAATTGACCTAAACGTCTCCTTTTCCTATTCTGAGTCGATTCTGCATGCTTTAAGTGTGTTTGGTGGCTCAGAACCATCAACAAACGTTGAAATATAGTTCAAATTCAATAAAAATCGACAAAAATACAGTTTCTAGCTAAAATTTGATGGTTTCGTTGCACTTTCCGAGCCCGTAGGGTATCTGATTGGCTTAAAAGTACAAGAAAACACTTCAAAAGTGACGTTTCTGAAGAATTTTAACAGTTTTCTTGTATCTACGAACGCCAGAATGCATAAAATTGACCTAAACGTCTCCTTTTCCTATTCTGAGTCGATTCTGCATGCTTTAAGTGTGTTTGGTGGCTCAGAACCATCAAAAAACGTTGAAATATAGTTCAAATTCAATAAAAATCGACAAAAATACAGTTTCTAGCTAAAATTTGATGGTTTCGTTGCACTTTCCGAGCCCGTAGGGTATCTGATTGGCTTAAAAGTACAAGAAAACACTTCAAAAGTGACGTTTCTGAAGAATTTTAACAGTTTTCTTGTATCTACGAACGCCAGAATGCATAAAATTGACCTAAACTTCTCCTTTTCCTATTCTGAGTCGATTCTTCATGCTTTAAGTGTGTTTGGTGGCTCAGAACCATCAAAAAACTTTGAAATATAGTTCAAATTCAATAAAAATCGACAAAAATACAGTTTCTAGCTAAAATTTGATGGTTTCGTTGCACTTTCCGAGCCCGTAGGGTATCTGATTGGCTTAAAAGTACAAGAAAACACTTCAAAAGTGACGTTTCTGAAGAATTTTAACAGTTTTCTTGTATCTACGAACGCCAGAATGCATAAAATTGACCTAAACGTCTCCTTTTCCTATTCTGAGTCGATTCTGCATGCTTTAAGTGTGTTTGGTGGCTCAGAACCATCAAAAAACTTTGAAATATAGTTCAAATTCAATAAAAATCGACAAAAATACAGTTTCTAGCTAAAATTTGATGGTTTCGTTGCACTTTCCGAGCCCGTAGGGTATCTGATTGGCTTAAAAGTACAAGAAAACACTTCAAAAGTGACGTTTCTGAAGAATTTTAACAGTTTTCTTGTATCTACGAACGCCAGAATGCATAAAATTGACCTAAACGTCTCCTTTTCCTATTCTGAGTCGATTCTGCATGCTTTAAGTGTGTTTGGTGGCTCAGAACCATCAAAAAACGTTGAAATATAGTTCAAATTCAATAAAAATCGACAAAAATACAGTTTCTAGCTAAAATTTGATGGTTTCGTTGCACTTTCCGAGCCCGTAGGGTATCTGATTGGCTTAAAAGTACAAGAAAACACTTCAAAAGTGACGTTTCTGAAGAATTTTAACAGTTTTCTTGTATCTACGAACGCCAGAATGCATAAAATTGACCTAAACGTCTCCTTTTCCTATTCTGAGTCGATTCTGCATGCTTTAAGTGTGTTTGGTGGCTCAGAACCATCAAAAAACGTTGAAATATAGTTCAAATTCAATAAAAATCGACAAAAATACAGTTTCTAGCTAAAATTTGATGGTTTCGTTGCACTTTCCGAGCCCGTAGGGTATCTGATTGGCTTAAAAGTACAAGAAAACACTTCAAAAGTGACGTTTCTGAAGAATTTTAACAGTTTTCTTGTATCTACGAACGCCAGAATGCATAAAATTGACCTAAACGTCTCCTTTTCCTATTCTGAGTCGATTCTGCATGCTTTAAGTGTGCTTGGTGGCTCAGAACCATCAAAAAACGTTGAAATATAGTTCAAATTCAATAAAAATCGACAAAAATACAGTTTCTAGCTAAAATTTGATGGTTTCGTTGCACTTTCCGAGCCCGTAGGGTATCTGATTGGCTTAAAAGTACAAGAAAACACTTCAAAAGTGACGTTTCTGAAGAATTTTAACAGTTTTCTTGTATCTACGAACGCCAGAATGCATAAAATTGACCTAAACGTCTCCTTTTCCTATTCTGAGTCGATTCTGCATGCTTTAAGTGTGTTTGGTGGCTCAGAACCATCAAAAAACGTTGAAATATAGTTCAAATTCAATAAAAATCGACAAAAATACAGTTTCTAGCTAAAATTTGATGGTTTCGTTGCACTTTCCGAGCCCGTAGGGCATCTGATTGGCTTAAAAGTACAAGAAAACACTTCAAAAGTGACGTTTCTGAAGAATTTTAACAGTTTTCTTGTATCTACGAACGCCAGAATGCATAAAATTGACCTAAACGTCTCCTTTTCCTATTCTGAGTCGATTCTGCATGCTTTAAGTGTGTTTGGTGGCTCAGAACCATCAAAAAACGTTGAAATATAGTTCAAATTCAATAAAAATCGACAAAAATACAGTTTCTAGCTAAAATTTGATGGTTTCGTTGCACTTTCCGAGCCCGTAGGGTATCTGATTGGCTTAAAAGTACAAGAAAACACTTCAAAAGTGACGTTTCTGAAGAATTTTAACAGTTTTCTTGTATCTACGAACGCCAGAATGCATAAAATTGACCTAAACGTCTCCTTTTCCTATTCTGAGTCGATTCTGCATGCTTTAAGTGTGTTTGGTGGCTCAGAACCATCAAAAAACGTTGAAATATAGTTCAAATTCAATAAAAATCGACAAAAATACAGTTTCTAGCTAAAATTTGATGGTTTCGTTGCACTTTCCGAGCCCGTAGGGTATCTGATTGGCTTAAAAGTACAAGAAAACACTTGAAAAGTGACGTTTCTGAAGAATTTTAACAGTTTTCTTGTATCTACGAACGCCAGAATGCATAAAATTGACCTAAACGTCTCCTTTTCCTATTCTGAGTCGATTCTGCATGCTTTAAGTGTGTTTGGTGGCTCAGAACCATCAAAAAACGTTGAAATATAGTTCAAATTCAATAAAAATCGACAAAAATACAGTTTCTAGCTAAAATTTGATGGTTTCGTTGCACTTTCCGAGCCCGTAGGGTATCTGATTGGCTTAAAAGTACAAGAAAACACTTCAAAAGTGACGTTTCTGAAGAATTTTAACAGTTTTCTTGTATCTACGAACGCCAGAATGCATAAAATTGACCTAAACGTCTCCTTTTCCTATTCTGAGTCGATTCTGCATGCTTTAAGTGTGTTTGGTGGCTCAGAACCATCAAAAAACGTTGAAATATAGTTCAAATTCAATAAAAATCGACAAAAATACAGTTTCTAGCTAAAATTTGATGGTTTCGTTGCACTTTCCGAGCCCGTAGGGTATCTGATTGGCTTAAAAGTACAAGAAAAGACTTCAAAAGTGACGTTTCTGAAGAATTTTAACAGTTTTCTTGTATCTACGAACGCCAGAATGCATAAAATTGACCTAAACGTCTCCTTTTCCTATTCTGAGTCGATTCTGCATGCTTTAAGTGTGTTTGGTGGCTCAGAACCATCAACAAACGTTGAAATATAGTTCAAATTCAATAAAAATCGACAAAAATACAGTTTCTAGCTAAAATTTGATGGTTTCGTTGCACTTTCCGAGCCCGTAGGGTATCTGATTGGCTTAAAAGTACAAGAAAACACTTCAAAAGTGACGTTTCTGAAGAATTTTAACAGTTTTCTTGTATCTACGAACGCCAGAATGCATAAAATTGACCTAAACGTCTCCTTTTCCTATTCTGAGTCGATTCTGCATGCTTTAAGTGTGTTTGGTGGCTCAGAACCATCAAAAAACGTTGAAATATAGTTCAAATTCAATAAAAATCGACAAAAATACAGTTTCTAGCTAAAATTTGATGGTTTCGTTGCACTTTCCGAGCCCGTAGGGTATCTGATTGGCTTAAAAGTACAAGAAAACACTTCAAAAGTGACGTTTCTGAAGAATTTTAACAGTTTTCTTGTATCTACGAACGCCAGAATGCATAAAATTGACCTAAACTTCTCCTTTTCCTATTCTGAGTCGATTCTTCATGCTTTAAGTGTGTTTGGTGGCTCAGAACCATCAAAAAACGTTGAAATATAGTTCAAATTCAATAAAAATCGACAAAAATACAGTTTCTAGCTAAAATTTGATGGTTTCGTTGCACTTTCCGAGCCCGTAGGGTATCTGATTGGCTTAAAAGTACAAGAAAACACTTCAAAAGTGACGTTTCTGAAGAATTTTAACAGTTTTCTTGTATCTACGAACGCCAGAATGCATAAAATTGACCTAAACGTCTCCTTTTCCTATTCTGAGTCGATTCTGCATGCTTTAAGTGTGTTTGGTGGCTCAGAACCATCAAAAAACTTTGAAATATAGTTCAAATTCAATAAAAATCGACAAAAATACAGTTTCTAGCTAAAATTTGATGGTTTCGTTGCACTTTCCGAGCCCGTAGGGTATCTGATTGGCTTAAAAGTACAAGAAAACACTTCAAAAGTGACGTTTCTGAAGAATTTTAACAGTTTTCTTGTATCTACGAACGCCAGAATGCATAAAATTGACCTAAACGTCTCCTTTTCCTATTCTGAGTCGATTCTGCATGCTTTAAGTGTGTTTGGTGGCTCAGAACCATCAAAAAACGTTGAAATATAGTTCAAATTCAATAAAAATCGACAAAAATACAGTTTCTAGCTAAAATTTGATGGTTTCGTTGCACTTTCCGAGCCCGTAGGGTATCTGATTGGCTTAAAAGTACAAGAAAACACTTCAAAAGTGACGTTTCTGAAGAATTTTAACAGTTTTCTTGTATCTACGAACGCCAGAATGCATAAAATTGACCTAAACGTCTCCTTTTCCTATTCTGAGTCGATTCTGCATGCTTTAAGTGTGTTTGGTGGCTCAGAACCATCAAAAAACGTTGAAATATAGTTCAAATTCAATAAAAATCGACAAAAATACAGTTTCTAGCTAAAATTTGATGGTTTCGTTGCACTTTCCGAGCCCGTTGGGTATCTGATTGGCTTAAAAGTACAAGAAAACACTTCAAAAGTGACGTTTCTGAAGAATTTTAACAGTTTTCTTGTATCTACGAACGCCAGAATGCATAAAATTGACCTAAACGTCTCCTTTTCCTATTCTGAGTCGATTCTGCATGCTTTAAGTGTGTTTGGTGGCTCAGAACCATCAAAAAACGTTGAAATATAGTTCAAATTCAATAAAAATCGACAAAAATACAGTTTCTAGCTAAAATTTGATGGTTTCGTTGCACTTTCCGAGCCCGTAGGGTATCTGATTGGCTTAAAAGTACAAGAAAACACTTCAAAAGTGACGTTTCTGAAGAATTTTAACAGTTTTCTTGTATCTACGAACGCCAGAATGCATAAAATTGACCTAAACGTCTCCTTTTCCTATTCTGAGTCGATTCTGCATGCTTTAAGTGTGTTTGGTGGCTCAGAACCATCAAAAAACGTTGAAATATAGTTCAAATTCAATAAAAATCGACAAAAATACAGTTTCTAGCTAAAATTTGATGGTTTCGTTGCACTTTCCGAGCCCGTAGGGTATCTGATTGGCTTAAAAGTACAAGAAAACACTTCAAAAGTGACGTTTCTGAAGAATTTTAACAGTTTTCTTGTATCTACGAACGCCAGAATGCATAAAATTGACCTAAACGTCTCCTTTTCCTATTCTGAGTCGATTCTGCATGCTTTAAGTGTGTTTGGTGGCTCAGAACTATCAAAAAACGTTGAAATATAGTTCAAATTCAATAAAAATCGACAAAAATACAGTTTCTAGCTAAAATTTGATGGTTCCGTTGCACTTTCCGAGCCCGTAGGGTATCTGATTGGCTTAAAAGTACAAGAAAACACTTCAAAAGTGACGTTTCTGAAGAATTTTAACAGTTTTCTTGTATCTACGAACGCCAGAATGCATAAAATTGACCTAAACGTCTCCTTTTCCTATTCTGAGTCGATTCTGCATGCTTTAAGTGTGTTTGGTGGCTCAGAACCATCAAAAAACGTTGAAATATAGTTCAAATTCAATAAAAATCGACAAAAATACAGTTTCTAGCTAAAATTTGATGGTTTCGTTGCACTTTCCGAGCCCGTAGGGTATCTGATTGGCTTAAAAGTACAAGAAAACACTTCAAAAGTGACGTTTCTGAAGAATTTTAACAGTTTTCTTGTATCTACGAACGCCAGAATGCATAAAATTGACCTAAACGTCTCCTTTTCCTATTCTGAGTCGATTCTGCATGCTTTAAGTGTGTTTGGTGGCTCAGAACCATCAAAAAACGTTGAAATATAGTTCAAATTCAATAAAAATCGACAAAAATACAGTTTCTAGCTAAAATTTGATGGTTTCGTTGCACTTTCCGAGCCCGTAGGGTATCTGATTGGCTTAAAAGTACAAGAAAACACTTCAAAAGTGACGTTTCTGAAGAATTTTAACAGTTTTCTTGTATCTACGAACGCCAGAATGCATAAAATTGACCTAAACGTCTCCTTTTCCTATTCTGAGTCGATTCTGCATGCTTTAAGTGTGTTTGGTGGCTCAGAACCATCAAAAAACGTTGAAATATAGTTCAAATTCAATAAAAATCGACAAAAATACAGTTTCTAGCTAAAATTTGATGGTTTCGTTGCACTTTCCGAGCCCGTTGGGTATCTGATTGGCTTAAAAGTACAAGAAAACACTTCAAAAGTGACGTTTCTGAAGAATTTTAACAGTTTTCTTGTATCTACGAACGCCAGAATGCATAAAATTGACCTAAACGTCTCCTTTTCCTATTCTGAGTCGATTCTGCATGCTTTAAGTGTGTTTGGTGGCTCAGAACCATCAAAAAACGTTGAAATATAGTTCAAATTCAATAAAAATCGACAAAAATACAGTTTCTAGCTAAAATTTGATGGTTTCGTTGCACTTTCCGAGCCCGTAGGGTATCTGATTGGCTTAAAAGTACAAGAAAACACTTCAAAAGTGACGTTTCTGAAGAATTTTAACAGTTTTCTTGTATCTACGAACGCCAGAATGCATAAAATTGACCTAAACGTCTCCTTTTCCTATTCTGAGTCGATTCTGCATGCTTTAAGTGTGTTTGGTGGCTCAGAACCATCAAAAAACGTTGAAATATAGTTCAAATTCAATAAAAATCGACAAAAATACAGTTTCTAGCTAAAATTTGATGGTTTCGTTGCACTTTCCGAGCCCGTAGGGTATCTGATTGGCTTAAAAGTACAAGAAAACACTTCAAAAGTGACGTTTCTGAAGAATTTTAACAGTTTTCTTGTATCTACGAACGCCAGAATGCATAAAATTGACCTAAACGTCTCCTTTTCCTATTCTGAGTCGATTCTGCATGCTTTAAGTGTGTTTGGTGGCTCAGAACCATCAAAAAACGTTGAAATATAGTTCAAATTCAATAAAAATCGACAAAAATACAGTTTCTAGCTAAAATTTGATGGTTTCGTTGCACTTTCCGAGCCCGTAGGGTATCTGATTGGCTTAAAAGTACAAGAAAACACTTCAAAAGTGACGTTTCTGAAGAATTTTAACAGTTTTCTTGTATCTACGAACGCCAGAATGCATAAAATTGACCTAAACTTCTCCTTTTCCTATTCTGAGTCGATTCTTCATGCTTTAAGTGTGTTTGGTGGCTCAGAACCATCAAAAAACGTTGAAATATAGTTCAAATTCAATAAAAATCGACAAAAATACAGTTTCTAGCTAAAATTTGATGGTTTCGTTACACTTTCCGAGCCCGTAGGGTATCTGATTGGCTTAAAAGTACAAGAAAACACTTCAAAAGTGACGTTTCTGAAGAATTTTAACAGTTTTCTTGTATCTACGAACGCCAGAATGCATAAAATTGACCTAAACGTCTCCTTTTCCTATTCTGAGTCGATTCTGCATGCTTTAAGTGTGTTTGGTGGCTCAGAACCATCAAAAAACGTTGAAATATAGTTCAAATTCAATAAAAATCGACAAAAATACAGTTTCTAGCTAAAATTTGATGGTTTCGTTGCACTTTCCGAGCCCGTTGGGTATCTGATTGGCTTAAAAGTACAAGAAAACACTTCAAAAGTGACGTTTCTGAAGAATTTTAACAGTTTTCTTGTATCTACGAACGCCAGAATGCATAAAATTGACCTAAACGTCTCCTTTTCCTATTCTGAGTCGATTCTGCATGCTTTAAGTGTGTTTGGTGGCTCAGAACCATCAAAAAACGTTGAAATATAGTTCAAATTCAATAAAAATCGACAAAAATACAGTTTCTAGCTAAAATTTGATGGTTTCGTTGCACTTTCCGAGCCCGTAGGGTATCTGATTGGCTTAAAAGTACAAGAAAACACTTCAAAAGTGACGTTTCTGAAGAATTTTAACAGTTTTCTTGTATCTACGAACGCCAGAATGCATAAAATTGACCTAAACGTCTCCTTTTCCTATTCTGAGTCGATTCTGCATGCTTTAAGTGTGTTTGGTGGCTCAGAACCATCAAAAAACGTTGAAATATAGTTCAAATTCAATAAAAATCGACAAAAATACAGTTTCTAGCTAAAATTTGATGGTTTCGTTGCACTTTCCGAGCCCGTAGGGTATCTGATTGGCTTAAAAGTACAAGAAAACACTTCAAAAGTGACGTTTCTGAAGAATTTTAACAGTTTTCTTGTATCTACGAACGCCAGAATGCATAAAATTGACCTAAACGTCTCCTTTTCCTATTCTGAGTCGATTCTGCATGCTTTAAGTGTGTTTGGTGGCTCAGAACCATCAAAAAACGTTGAAATATAGTTCAAATTCAATAAAAATCGACAAAAATACAGTTTCTAGCTAAAATTTGATGGTTTCGTTGCACTTTCCGAGCCCGTAGGGTATCTGATTGGCTTAAAAGTACAAGAAAACACTTCAAAAGTGACGTTTCTGAAGAATTTTAACAGTTTTCTTGTATCTACGAACGCCAGAATGCATAAAATTGACCTAAACGTCTCCTTTTCCTATTCTGAGTCGATTCTGCATGCTTTAAGTGTGTTTGGTGGCTCAGAACCATCAAAAAACGTTGAAATATAGTTCAAATTCAATAAAAATCGACAAAAATACACTTTCTAGCTAAAATTTGATGGTTTCGTTGCACTTTCCGAGCCCGTAGGGTATCTGATTGGCTTAAAAGTACAAGAAAACACTTCAAAAGTGACGTTTCTGAAGAATTTTAACAGTTTTCTTGTATCTACGAACGCCAGAATGCATAAAATTGACCTAAACGTCTCCTTTTCCTATTCTGAGTCGATTCTGCATGCTTTAAGTGTGTTTGGTGGCTCAGAACCATCAAAAAACGTTGAAATATAGTTCAAATTCAATAAAAATCGACAAAAATACAGTTTCTAGCTAAAATTTGATGGTTTCGTTGCACTTTCCGAGCCCGTAGGGTATCTGATTGGCTTAAAAGTACAAGAAAACACTTCAAAAGTGACGTTTCTGAAGAATTTTAACAGTTTTCTTGTATCTACGAACGCCAGAATGCATAAAATTGACCTAAACGTCTCCTTTTCCTATTCTGAGTCGATTCTGCATGCTTTAAGTGTGTTTGGTGGCTCAGAACCATCAAAAAACGTTGAAATATAGTTCAAATTCAATAAAAATCGACAAAAATACAGTTTCTAGCTAAAATTTGATGGTTTCGTTGCACTTTCCGAGCCCGTAGGGTATCTGATTGGCTTAAAAGTACAAGAAAACACTTCAAAAGTGACGTTTCTGAAGAATTTTAACAGTTTTCTTGTATCTACGAACGCCAGAATGCATAAAATTGACCTAAACGTCTCCTTTTCCTATTCTGAGTCGATTCTGCATGCTTTAAGTGTGTTTGGTGGCTCAGAACCATCAAAAAACGTTGAAATATAGTTCAAATTCAATAAAAATCGACAAAAATACAGTTTCTAGCTAAAATTTGATGGTTTCGTTGCACTTTCCGAGCCCGTAGGGTATCTGATTGGCTTAAAAGTACAAGAAAACACTTCAAAAGTGACGTTTCTGAAGAATTTTAACAGTTTTCTTGTATCTACGAACGCCAGAATGCATAAAATTGACCTAAACGTCTCCTTTTCCTATTCTGAGTCGATTCTGCATGCTTTAAGTGTGTTTGGTGGCTCAGAACCATCAAAAAACGTTGAAATATAGTTCAAATTCAATAAAAATCGACAAAAATACAGTTTCTAGCTAAAATTTGATGGTTTCGTTGCACTTTCCGAGCCCGTAGGGTATCTGATTGGCTTAAAAGTACAAGAAAACACTTCAAAAGTGAAGTTTCTGAAGAATTTTAACAGTTTTCTTGTATCTACGAACGCCAGAATGCATAAAATTGATCTAAACGTCTCCTTTTCCTATTCTGAGTCGATTCTGCATGCTTTAAGTGTGTTTGGTGGCTCAGAACCATCAAAAAACGTTGAAATATAGTTCAAATTCAATAAAAATCGACAAAAATACAGTTTCTAGCTAAAATTTGATGGTTTCGTTGCACTTTCCGAGCCCGTTGGGTATCTGATTGGCTTAAAAGTACAAGAAAACACTTCAAAAGTGATGTTTCTGAAGAATTTTAACAGTTTTCTTGTATCTACGAACGCCAGAATGCATAAAATTGACCTAAACGTCTCCTTTTCCTATTCTGAGTCGATTCTGCATGCTTTAAGTGTGTTTGGTGGCTCAGAACCATCAAAAAACGTTGAAATATAGTTCAAATTCAATAAAAATCGACAAAAATACAGTTTCTAGCTAAAATTTGATGGTTTCGTTGCACTTTCCGAGCCCGTCGGGTATCTGATTGGCTTAAAAGTACAAGAAAACACTTCAAAAGTGACGTTTCTGAAGAATTTTAACAGTTTTCTTGTATCTACGAACGCCAGAATGCATAAAATTGACCTAAACGTCTCCTTTTCCTATTCTGAGTCGATTCTGCATGCTTTAAGTGTGTTTGGTGGCTCAGAACCATCAAAAAACGTTGAAATATAGTTCAAATTCAATAAAAATCGACAAAAATACAGTTTCTAGCTAAAATTTGATGGTTTCGTTGCACTTTCCGAGCCCGTAGGGTATCTGATTGGCTTAAAAGTACAAGAAAACACTTCAAAAGTGACGTTTCTGAAGAATTTTAACAGTTTTCTTGTATCTACGAACGCCAGAATGCATAAAATTGACCTAAACGTCTCCTTTTCCTATTCTGAGTCGATTCTGCATGCTTTAAGTGTGTTTGGTGGCTCAGAACCATCAAAAAACGTTGAAATATAGTTCAAATTCAATAAAAATCGACAAAAATACAGTTTCTAGCTAAAATTTGATGGTCTCGTTGCACTTTCCGAGCCCGTAGGGTATCTGATTGGCTTAAAAGTACAAGAAAACACTTCAAAAGTGACGTTTCTGAAGAATTTTAACAGTTTTCTTGTATCTACGAACGCCAGAATGCATAAAATTGACCTAAACGTCTCCTTTTCCTATTCTGAGTCGATTCTGCATGCTTTAAGTGTGTTTGGTGGCTCAGAACCATCAAAAAACGTTGAAATATAAATCAAATTCAATAAAAATCGACAAAAATACAGTTTCTAGCTAAAATTTGATGGTTTCGTTGCACTTTCCGAGCCCGTAGGGTATCTGATTGGCTTAAAAGTACAAGAAAACACTTCAAAAGTGACGTTTCTGAAGAATTTTAACAGTTTTCTTGTATCTACGAACGCCAGAATGCATAAAATTGACCTAAACGTCTCCTTTTCCTATTCTGAGTCGATTCTGCATGCTTTAAGTGTGTTTGGTGGCTCAGAACCATCAAAAAACGTTGAAATATAGTTCAAATTCAATAAAAATCGACAAAAATACAATTTCTAGCTAAAATTTGATGGTTTCGTTGCACTTTCCGAGCCCGTAGGGTATCTGATTGGCTTAAAAGTACAAGAAAACACTTCAAAAGTGACGTTTCTGAAGAATTTTAACAGTTTTCTTGTATCTACGAACGCCAGAATGCATAAAATTGACCTAAACGTCTCCTTTTCCTATTCTGAGTCGATTCTGCATGCTTTAAGTGTGTTTGGTGGCTCAGAACCATCAAAAAACGTTGAAATATAGTTCAAATTCAATAAAAATCGACAAAAATACAGTTTCTAGCTAAAATTTGATGGTTTCGTTGCACTTTCCGAGCCCGTAGGGTATCTGATTGGCTTAAAAGTACAAGAAAACACTTCAAAAGTGACGTTTCTGAAGAATTTTAACAGTTTTCTTGTATCTACGAACGCCAGAATGCATAAAATTGACCTAAACGTCTCCTTTTCCTATTCTGAGTCGATTCTGCATGCTTTAAGAGTGTTTGGTGGCTCAGAACCATCAAAAAACGTTGAAATATAGTTCAAATTCAATAAAAATCGACAAAAATACAGTTTCTAGCTAAAATTTGATGGTTTCGTTGCACTTTCCGAGCCCGTAGGGTATCTGATTGGCTTAAAAGTACAAGAAAACACTTCAAAAGTGACGTTTCTGAAGAATTTTAACAGTTTTCTTGTATCTACGAACGCCAGAATGCATAAAATTGACCTAAACGTCTCCTTTTCCTATTCTGAGTCGATTCTGCATGCTTTAAGTGTGTTTGGTGGCTCAGAACCATCAAAAAACGTTGAAATATAGTTCAAATTCAATAAAAATCGACAAAAATACAGTTTCTAGCTAAAATTTGATGGTTTCGTTGCACTTTCCGAGCCCGTAGGGTATCTGATTGGCTTAAAAGGACAAGAAAACACTTCAAAAGTGACGTTTCTGAAGAATTTTAACAGTTTTCTTGTATCTACGAACGCCAGAATGCATAAAATTGAACTAAACGTCTCCTTTTCCTATTCTGAGTCGATTCTGCATGCTTTAAGTGTGTTTGGTGGCTCAGAACCATCAAAAAACGTTGAAATATAGTTCAAATTCAATAAAAATCGACAAAAATACAGTTTCTAGCTAAAATTTGATGGTTTCGTTGCACTTTCCGAGCCCGTAGGGTATCTGATTGGCTTAAAAGTACAAGAAAACACTTCAAAAGTGACGTTTCTGAAGAATTTTAACAGTTTTCTTGTATCTACGAACGCCAGAATGCATAAAATTGACCTAAACGTCTCCTTTTCCTATTCTGAGTCGATTCTGCATGCTTTAAGTGTGTTTGGTGGCTCAGAACCATCAAAAAACGTTGAAAAATAGTTCAAATTCAATAAAAATCGACAAAAATACAGTTTCTAGCTAAAATTTGATGGTTTCGTTGCACTTTCCGAGCCCGTAGGTTATCTGATTGGCTTAAAAGTACAAGAAAACACTTCAAAAGTGACGTTTCTGAAGAATTTTAACAGTTTTCTTGTATCTACGAACGCCAGAATGCATAAAATTGACCTAAACGTCTCCTTTTCCTATTCTGAGTCGATTCTGCATGCTTTAAGTGTGTTTGGTGGCTCAGAACCATCAAAAAACGTTGAAATATAGTTCAAATTCAATAAAAATCGACAAAAATACAGTTTCTAGCTAAAATTTGATGGTTTCGTTGCACTTTCCGAGCCCGTAGGGTATCTGATTGGCTTAAAAGTACAAGAAAACACTTCAAAAGTGACGTTTCTGAAGAATTTTAACAGTTTTCTTGTATCTACGAACGCCAGAATGCATAAAATTGACCTAAACGTCTCCTTTTCCTATTCTGAGTCGATTCTGCATGCTTTAAGTGTGTTTGGTGGCTCAGAACCATCAAAAAACGTTGAAATATAGTTCAAATTCAATAAAAATCGACAAAAATACAGTTTCTAGCTAAAATTTGATGGTTTCGTTGCACTTTCCGAGCCCGTAGGTTATCTGATTGGCTTAAAAGTACAAGAAAACACTTCAAAAGTGACGTTTCTGAAGAATTTTAACAGTTTTCTTGTATCTACGAACGCCAGAATGCATAAAATTGACCTAAACGTCTCCTTTTCCAATTCTGAGTCGATTCTGCATGCTTTAAGTGTGTTTGGTGGCTCAGAACCATCAAAAAACGTTGAAATATAGTTCAAATTCAATAAAAATCGACAAAAATACAGTTTCTAGCTAAAATTTGATGGTTTCGTTGCACTTTCCGAGCCCGTAGGGTATCTGATTGGCTTAAAAGTACAAGAAAACACTTCAAAAGTGACGTTTCTGAAGAATTTTAACAGTTTTCTTGTATCTACGAACGCCAGAATGCATAAAATTGACCTAAACGTCTCCTTTTCCTATTCTGAGTCGATTCTGCATGCTTTAAGTGTGTTTGGTGGCTCAGAACCATCAAAAAACGTTGAAAAATAGTTCAAATTCAATAAAAATCGACAAAAATACAGTTTCTAGCTAAAATTTGATGGTTTCGTTGCACTTTCCGAGCCCGTAGGTTATCTGATTGGCTTAAAAGTACAAGAAAACACTTCAAAAGTGACGTTTCTGAAGAATTTTAACAGTTTTCTTGTATCTACGAACGCCAGAATGCATAAAATTGACCTAAACGTCTCCTTTTCCTATTCTGAGTCGATTCTGCATGCTTTAAGTGTGTTTGGTGGCTCAGAACCATCAAAAAACGTTGAAATATAGTTCAAATTCAATAAAAATCGACAAAAATACAGTTTCTAGCTAAAATTTGATGGTTTCGTTGCACTTTCCGAGCCCGTAGGGTATCTGATTGGCTTAAAAGTACAAGAAAACACTTCAAAAGTGACGTTTCTGAAGAATTTTAACAGTTTTCTTGTATCTACGAACGCCAGAATGCATAAAATTGACCTAAACGTCTCCTTTTCCTATTCTGAGTCGATTCTGCATGCTTTAAGTGTGTTTGGTGGCTCAGAACCATCAAAAAACGTTGAAATATAGTTCAAATTCAATAAAAATCGACAAAAATACAGTTTCTAGCTAAAATTTGATGGTTTCGTTGCACTTTCCGAGCCCATAGGGTATCTGATTGGCTTAAAAGTACAAGAAAACACTTCAAAAGTGACGTTTCTGAAGAATTTTAACAGTTTTCTTGTATCTACGAACGCCAGAATGCATAAAATTGACCTAAACGTCTCCTTTTCCTATTCTGAGTCGATTCTGCATGCTTTAAGTGTGTTTGGTGGCTCAGAACCATCAAAAAACGTTGAAATATAGTTCAAATTCAATAAAAATCGACAAAAATACAGTTTCTAGCTAAAATTTGATGGTTTCGTTGCACTTTCCGAGCCCGTAGGGTATCTGATTGGCTTAAAAGTACAAGAAAACACTTCAAAAGTGACGTTTCTGAAGAATTTTAACAGTTTTCTTGTATCTACGAACGCCAGAATGCATAAAATTGACCTAAACGTCTCCTTTTCCTATTCTGAGTCGATTCTGCATGCTTTAAGTGTGTTTGGTGGCTCAGAACCATCAAAAAACGTTGAAATATAGTTCAAATTCAATAAAAATCGACAAAAATACAGTTTCTAGCTAAAATTTGATGGTTTCGTTGCACTTTCCGGGCCCGTAGGGTATCTGATTGGCTTAAAAGTACAAGAAAACACTTCAAAAGTCACGTTTCTGAAGAATTTTAACAGTTTTCTTGTATCTACGAACGCCAGAATGCATAAAATTGACCTAAACGTCTCCTTTTCCTGTTCTGAGTCGATTCTGCATGCTTTAAGTGTGTTTGGTGGCTCAGAACCATCAAAAAACGTTGAAATATAGTTCAAATTCAATAAAAATCGACAAAAATACAGTTTCTCGCTAAAATTTGATGGTTTCGTTGCACTTTCCGAGCCCGTAGGGTATCTGATTGGCTTAAAAGTACAAGAAAACACTTCAAAAGTGACGTTTCTGAAGAATTTTAACAGTTTTCTTGTATCTACGAACGCCAGAATGCATAAAATTGACCTAAACGTCTCCTTTTCCTATTCTGAGTCGATTCTGCATGCTTTAAGTGTGTTTGGTGGCTCAGAACCATCAAAAAACGTTGAAATATAGTTCAAATTCAATAAAAATCGACAAAAATACAGTTTCTAGCTAAAATTTGATGGTTTCGTTGCACTTTCCGAGCCCGTAGGGTATCTGATTGGCTTAAAAGTACAAGAAAACACTTCAAAAGTGACGTTTCTGAAGAATTTTAACAGTTTTCTTGTATCTACGAACGCCAGAATGCATAAAATTGAGCTAAACGTCTCCTTTTCCTATTCTGAGTCGATTCTGCATGCTTTAAGTGTGTTTGGTGGCTCAGAACCATCAAAAAACGTTGAAATATAGTTCAAATTCAATAAAAATCGACAAAAATACAGTTTCTAGCTAAAATTTGATGGTTTCGTTGCACTTTCCGAGCCCGTAGGGTATCTGATTGGCTTAAAAGTACAAGAAAACACTTCAAAAGTGACGTTTCTGAAGAATTTTAACAGTTTTCTTGTATCTACGAACGCCAGAATGCATAAAATTGACCTAAACGTCTCCTTTTCCTATTCTGAGTCGATTCTGCATGCTTTAAGTGTGTTTGGTGGCTCAGAACCATCAAAAAACTTTGAAATATAGTTCAAATTCAATAAAAATCGACAAAAATACAGTTTCTAGCTAAAATTTGATGGTTTCGTTGCACTTTCCGAGCCCGTAGGGTATCTGATTGGCTTAAAAGTACAAGAAAACACTTGAAAAGTGACGTTTCTGAAGAATTTTAACTGTTTTCTTGTATCTACGCACGCCAGAATGCATAAAATTGACCTAAACGTCTCCTTTTCCTATTCTGAGTCGATTCTGCATGCTTTAAGTGTGTTTGGTGGCTCAGAACCATCAAAAAACGTTGAAATATAGTTCAAATTCAATAAAAATCGACAAAAATACAGTTTCTAGCTAAAATTTGATGGTTTTGTTGCACTTTCCGAGCCCGTAGGGTATCTGATTGGCTTAAAAGTACAAGAAAACACTTCAAAAGTGACGTTTCTGAAGAATTTTAACAGTTTTCTTGTATCTACGAACGCCAGAATGCATAAAATTGACCTAAACGTCTCCTTTTCCTATTCTGAGTCGATTCTGCATGCTTTAAGTGTGTTTGGTGGCTCAGAACCATCAAAAAACGTTGAAATATAGTTCAAATTCAATAAAAATCGACAAAAATACAGTTTCTAGCTAAAATTTGATGGTTTCGTTGCACTTTCCGAGCCCGTAGGGTATCTGATTGGCTTAAAAGTACAAGAAAACACTTCAAAAGTGACGTTTCTGAAGAATTTTAACAGTTTTCTTGTATCTACGAACGCCAGAATGCATAAAATTGACCTAAACGTCTCCTTTTCCTATTCTGAGTCGATTCTGCATGCTTTAAGTGTGTTTGGTGGCTCAGAACCATCAAAAAACGTTGAAATATAGTTCAAATTCAATAAAAATCGACAAAAATACAGCTTCTAGCTAAAATTTGATGGTTTCGTTGCACTTTCCGAGCCCGCAGGGTATCTGATTGGCTTAAAAGTACAAGAAAACACTTCAAAAGTGACGTTTCTGAAGAATTTTAACAGTTTTCTTGTATCTACGAACGCCAGAATGCATAAAATTAACCTAAACGTCTCCATTTCCTATTCTGAGTCGATTCTGCATGCTTTAAGTGTGTTTGGTGGCTCAGAACCATCAAAAAACGTTGAAATATAGTTCAAATTCAATAAAAATCGACAAAAATACAGTTTCTAGCTAAAATTTGATGGTTTCGTTGCACTTTCCGAGCCCGTAGGGTATCTGATTGGCTTAAAAGTACAAGAAAACACTTCAAAAGTGACGTTTCTGAAGTATTTTAACAGTTTTCTTGTATCTACGAACGCCAGAATGCATAAAATTGACCTAAACGTCTCCTTTTCCTATTCTGAGTCGATTCTGCATGCTTTAAGTGTGTTTGGTGGCTCAGAACCATCAAAAAACGTTGAAATATAGTTCAAATTCAATAAAAATCGACAAAAATACAGTTTCTAGCTAAAATTTGATGGTTTCGTTGCACTTTCCGAGCCCGTAGGGTATCTGATTGGCTTAAAAGTACAAGAAAACACTTCAAAAGTGACGTTTCTGAAGAATTTTAACAGTTTTCTTGTATCTACGAACGCCAGAATGCATAAAATTGACCTAAACGTCTCCTTTTCCTATTCTGAGTCGATTCTGCATGCTTTAAGTGTGTTTGGTGGCTCAGAACCATCAAAAAACGTTGAAATATAGTTCAAATTCAATAAAAATCGACAAAAATACAGTTTCTAGCTAAAATTTGATGGTTTCGTTGCACTTTCCGAGCCCGTAGGGTATCTGATTGGCTTAAAAGTACAAGAAAACACTTCAAAAGTGACGTTTCTGAAGAATTTTAACAGTTTTCTTGTATCCACGAACGCCAGAATGCATAAAATTGACCTAAACGTCTCCTTTTCCTATTCTGAGTCGATTCTGCATGCTTTAAGTGTGTTTGGTGGCTCAGAACCATCAAAAAACGTTGAAATATAGTTCAAATTCAATAAAAATCGACAAAAATACAGTTTCTAGCTAAAATTTGATGGTTTCGTTGCACTTTCCGAGCCCGTAGGGTATCTGATTGGCTTAAAAGTACAAGAAAACACTTCAAAAGTGACGTTTCTGAAGAATTTTAACAGTTTTCTTGTATCTACGAACGCCAGAATGCATAAAATTGACCTAAACGTCTCCTTTTCCTATTCTGAGTCGATTCTGCATGCTTTAAGTGTGTTTGGTGGCTCAGAACCATCAAAAAACGTTGAAATATAGTTCAAATTCAATAAAAATCGACAAAAATACAGTTTCTAGCTAAAATTTGATGGTTTCGTTGCACTTTCCGAGCCCGTAGGGTATCTGATTGGCTTAAAAGTACAAGAAAACACTTCAAAAGTGACGTTTCTGAAGAATTTTAACAGTTTTCTTGTATCTACGAACGCCAGAATGCATAAAATTGACCTAAACGTCTCCTTTTCCTATTCTGAGTCGATTCTGCATGCTTTAAGTGTGTTTGGTGGCTCAGAACCATCAAAAAACGTTGAAATATAGTTCAAATTCAATAAAAATCGACAAAAATACAGTTTCTAGCTAAAATTTGATGGTTTCGTTGCACTTTCCGAGCCCGTAGGGTATCTGATTGGCTTAAAAGTACAAGAAAACACTTCAAAAGTGACGTTTCTGAAGAATTTTAAGAGTTTTCTTGTATCTACGAACGCCAGAATGCATAAAATTGACCTAAACGTCTCCTTTTCCTATTCTGAGTCGATTCTGCATGCTTTAAGTGTGTTTGGTGGCTCAGAACCATCAAAAAACGTTGAAATATAGTTCAAATTCAATAAAAATCGGCAAAAATACAGTTTCTAGCTAAAATTTGATGGTTTCGTTGCACTTTCCGAGCCCGTAGGGTATCTGATTGACTTAAAAGTACAAGAAAACACTTCAAAAGTGACGTTTCTGAAGAATTTTAACAGTTTTCTTGTATCTACTAACGCCAGAATGCATAAAATTGACCTAAACGTCTCCTTTTCCTATTCTGAGTCGATTCTGCATGCTTTAAGTGTGTTTGGTGGCTCAGAACCATCAAAAAACTTTGAAATATAGTTCAAATTCAATAAAAATCGACAAAAATACAGTTTCTAGCTAAAATTTCATGGTTTCGTTGCACTTTCCGAGCCCGTAGGGTAACTGATTGGCTTAAAAGTACAAGAAAACACTTCAAAAGTGACGTTTCTGAAGAATTTTAACAGTTTTCTTGTATCTACGAACGCCAGAATGCATAAAATTGACCTAAACGTCTCCTTTTCCTATTCTGAGTCGATTCTGCATGCTTTAAGTGTGTTTGGTGGCTCAGAACCATCAAAAAACGTTGAAATATAGTTCAAATTCAATAAAAATCGACAAAAATACAGTTTCTAGCTAAAATTTGATGGTTTCGTTGCACTTTCCGAGCCCGTAGGGTATCTGATTGGCTTAAAAGTACAAGAAAACACTTCAAAAGTGACGTTTCTGAAGAATTTTAACAGTTTTCTTGTATCTACGAACGCCAGAATGCATAAAATTGACCTAAACGTCTCCTTTTCCTATTCTGAGTCGATTCTGCATGCTTTAAGTGTGTTTGGTGGCTCAGAACCATCAAAAAACGTTGAAATATAGTTCAAATTCAATAAAAATCGACAAAAATACAGTTTCTAGCTAAAATTTGATGGTTTCGTTGCACTTTCCGAGCCCGTAGGGTATCTGATTGGCTTAAAAGTACAAGAAAACACTTCAAAAGTGACGTTTCTGAAGAATTTTAACAGTTTTCTTGTATCTACGAACGCCAGAATGCATAAAATTGACCTAAACGTCTCCTTTTCCTATTCTGAGTCGATTCTGCATGCTTTAAGTGTGTTTGGTGGCTCAGAACTATCAAAAAACGTTGAAATATAGTTCAAATTCAATAAAAATCGACAAAAATACAGTTTCTAGCTAAAATTTGATGGTTTCGTTGCACTTTCCGAGCCCGTAGGGTATCTGATTGGCTTAAAAGTACAAGAAAACACTTCAAAAGTGACGTTTCTGAAGAATTTTAACAGTTTTCTTGTATCTACGAACGCCAGAATGCATAAAATTGACCTAAACGTCTCCTTTTCCTATTCTGAGTCGATTCTGCATGCTTTAAGTGTGTTTGGTGGCTCAGAACCATCAAAAAACGTTGAAATATAGTTCAAATTCAATAAAAATCGACAAAAATACAGTTTCTAGCTAAAATTTGATGGTTTCGTTGCACTTTCCGAGCCCGTAGGGTATCTGATTGGCTTAAAAGTACAAGAAAACACTTCAAAAGTGACGTTTCTGAAGAATTTTAACAGTTTTCTTGTATCTACGAACGCCAGAATGCATAAAATTAACCTAAACGTCTCCTTTTCCTATTCTGAGTCGATTCTGCATGCTTTAAGTGTGTTTGGTGGCTCAGAACCATCAAAAAACGTTGAAATATAGTTCAAATTCAATAAAAATCGACAAAAATACAGTTTCTAGCTAAAATTTGATGGTTTCGTTGCACTTTCCGAGCCCGTAGGGTATCTGATTGGCTTAAAAGTACAAGAAAACACTTCAAAAGTGACGTTTCTGAAGAATTTTAACAGTTTTCTTGTATCTACGAACGCCAGAATGCATAAAATTGACCTAAACGTCTCCTTTTCCTATTCTGAGTCGATTCTGCATGCTTTAAGTGTGTTTGGTGGCTCAGAACCATCAAAAAACGTTGAAATATAGTTCAAATTCAATAAAAATCGACAAAAATACAGTTTCTAGCTAAAATTTGATGGTTTCGTTGCACTTTCCGAGCCCGTAGGGTATCTGATTGGCTTAAAAGTACAAGAAAACACTTCAAAAGTGACGTTTCTGAAGAATTTTAACAGTTTTCTTGTATCTACGAACGCCAGAATGCATAAAATTGACCTAAACGTCTCCTTTTCCTATTCTAAGTCGATTCTGCATGCTTTAAGTGTGTTTGGTGGCTCAGAACCATCAAAAAACGTTGAAATATAGTTCAAATTCAATAAAAATCGACAAAAATACAGTTTCTAGCTAAAATTTGATGGTTTCGTTGCACTTTCCGAGCCCGTAGGGTATCTGATTGGCTTAAAAGTACAAGAAAACACTTCAAAAGTGACGTTTCTGAAGAATTTTAACAGTTTTCTTGTATCTACGAACGCCAGAATGCATAAAATTGACCTAAACGTCTCCTTTTCCTATTCTGAGTCGATTCTGCATGCTTTAAGTGTGTTTGGTGGCTCAGAACCATCAAAAAACGTTGAAATATAGTTCAAATTCAATAAAAATCGACAAAAATACAGTTTCTAACTAAAATTTGATGGTTTCGTTGCACTTTCCGAGCCCGTAGGGTATCTGATTGGCTTAAAAGTACAAGAAAACACTTCAAAAGTGACGTTTCTGAAGAATTTTAACAGTTTTCTTGTATCTACGAACGCCAGAATGCATAAAATTGACCTAAACGTCTCCTTTTCCTATTCTGAGTCGATTCTGCATGCTTTAAGTGTGTTTGGTGGCTCAGAACCATCAAAAAACGTTGAAATATAGTTCAAATTCAATAAAAATCGACAAAAATACAGTTTCTAGCTAAAATTTGATGGTTTCGTTGCACTTTCCGAGCCCGTAGGGTATCTGATTGGCTTAAAAGTACAAGAAAACACTTCAAAAGTGACGTTTCTGAAGAATTTTAACAGTTTTCTTGTATCTACGAACGCCAGAATGCATAAAATTGACCTAAACGTCTCCTTTTCCTATTCTGAGTCGATTCTGCATGCTTTAAGTGTGTTTGGTGGCTCAGAACCATCAAAAAACGTTGAAATATAGTTCAAATTCAATAAAAATCGACAAAAATACAGTTTCTAGCTAAAATTTGATGGTTTCGTTGCACTTTCCGAGCCCGTAGGGTATCTGATTGGCTTAAAAGTACAAGAAAACACTTCAAAAGTGACGTTTCTGAAGAATTTTAACAGTTTTCTTGTATCTACGAACGCCAGAATGCATAAAATTGACCTAAACGTCTCCTTTTCCTATTCTGAGTCGATTCTGCATGCTTTAAGTGTGTTTGGTGGCTCAGAACCATTAAAAAACGTTGAAATATAGTTCAAATTCAATAAAAATCGACAAAAATATAGTTTCTAGCTAAAATTTGATGGTTTCGTTGCACTTTCCGAGCCCGTAGGGTATCTGATTGGCTTAAAAGTACAAGAAAACACTTCAAAAGTGACGTTTCTGAAGAATTTTAACAGTTTTCTTGTATCTACGAACGCCAGAATGCATAAAATCGACCTAAACGTCTCCTTTTCCTATGCTGAGTCGATTCTGCATGCTTTAAGTGTGTTTGGTGGCTCAGAACCATCAAAAAACGTTGAAATATAGTTCAAATTCAATAAAAATCGACAAAAATACAGTTTCTAGCTAAAATTTGATGGTTTCGTTGCACTTTCCGAGCCCGTAGGGTATCTGATTGGCTTAAAAGTACAAGAAAACACATCAAAAGTGACGTTTCTGAAGAATTTTAACAGTTTTCTTGTATCTACGAACGCCAGAATGCATAAAATTGACCTAAACGTCTCCTTTTCCTATTCTGAGTCGATTCTGCATGCTTTAAGTGTGTTTGGTGGCTCAGAACCATCAAAAAACGTTGAAATATAGTTCAAATTCAATAAAAATCGACAAAAATATAGTTTCTAGCTAAAATTT
The DNA here is from genome assembly GCF_036711695.1 of Zophobas morio. Lineage (NCBI taxonomy): Eukaryota > Metazoa > Arthropoda > Insecta > Coleoptera > Tenebrionidae > Zophobas > Zophobas morio. Next base: position 59,780 of record NW_026972831.1, read on the forward strand.
GATGGTTTCGTTGCACTTTCCGAGCCCGTAGGGTATCTGATTGGCTTAAAAGTACAAGAAAACACTTCAAAAGTGAAGTTTCTGAAGAATTTTAACAGTTTTCTTGTATCTACGAACGCCAGAATGCATAAAATTGACCTAAACGTCTCCTTTTCCTATTCTGAGTCGATTCTGCATGCTTTAAGTGTGTTTGGTGGGTCAGAACCATCAAAAAACGTTGAAATATAGTTCAAATTCAATAAAAATCGACAAAAATTCAGTTTCTAGCTAAAATTTGATGGTTTCGTTGCACTTTCCGAGCCCGTAGGATATCTGATTGGCTTAAAAGTACAAGAAAACACTTCAAAAGTGACGTTTCTGAAGAATTTTAACAGTTTTCTTGTATCTACGAACGCCAGAATGCATAAAATTGACCTAAACGTCTCCTTTTCCTATTCTGAGTCGATTCTGCATGCTTTAAGTGTGTTTGGTGGCTCAGAACCATCAAAAAACGTTGAAATATAGTTCAAATTCAATAAAAATCGACAAAAATACAGTTTCTAGCTAAAATTTGATGGTTTCGTTGCACTTTCCGAGCCCGTAGGGTATCTGATTGGCTTAAAAGTACAAGAAAACACTTCAAAACTGACGTTTCTGAAGAATTTTAACAGTTTTCTTGTATCTACGAACGCCAGAATGCATAAAATTGACCTAAACGTCTCCTTTTCCTATTCTGAGTCGATTCTGCATGCTTTAAGTGTGTTTGGTGGCTCAGAACCATCAAAAAACATTGAAATATAGTTCAAATTCAATAAAAATCGACAAAAATACAGTTTCTAGCTAAAATTTGATGGTTTCGTTGCACTTTCCGAGCCCGTCGGGTATCTGATTGGCTTAAAAGTACAAGAAAACACTTCAAAAGTGACGTTTCTGAAGAATTTTAACAGTTTTCTTGTATCTACGAACGCCAGAATGCATAAAATTGACCTAAACGTCTCCTTTTCCTATTCTGAGTCGATTCTGCATGCTTTAAGTGTGTTTGGTGGCTCAGAACCATCAAAAAACGTTGAAATATAGTTCAAATTCAATAAAAATCGACAAAAATACAGTTTCTAGCTAAAATTTGATGGTTTCGTTGCACTTTCCGAGCCCGTAGGGTATCTGATTGGCTTAAAAGTACAAGAAATCACTTCAAAAGTGACGTTTCTGAAGAATTTTAACCGTTTTCTTGTATCTACGAACGCCAGAATGCATAAAATTGACCTAAACGTCTCCTTTTCCTATTCTGAGTCGATTCTGCATGCTTTAAGTGTGTTTGGTGGGTCAGAACCATCAAAAAACGTTGAAATATAGTTCAAATTCAATAAAAATCGACAAAAATACAGTTTCTAGCTAAAATTTGATGGTTTCGTTGCACTTTCCGAGCCCGTGGGGTATCTGATTGGCTTAAAAGTACAAGAAAACACTTCAAAAGTGACGTTTCTGAAGAATTTTAACAGTTTTCTTGTATCTACGAACGCCAGAATGCATAAAATTGACCTAAACGTCTCCTTTTCCTATTCTGAGTCGATTCTGCATGCTTTAAGTGTGTTTGGTGGCTCAGAACCATCAAAAAACGTTGAAATATAGTTCAAATTCAATAAAAATCGACAAAAATACAGTTTCTAGCTAAAATTTGATGGTTTCGTTGCACTTTCCGAGCCCGTAGGGTATCTGATTGGCTTAAAAGTACAAGAAAACACTTCAAAAGTGACGTTTCTGAAGAATTTTAACAGTTTTCTTGTATCTACGAACGCCAGAATGCATAAAATTGACCTAAACGTCTCCTTTTCCTATTCTGAGTCGATTCTGCATGCTTTAAGTGTGTTTGGTGGCTCAGAACCATCAAAAAACGTTGAAATATAGTTCAAATTCAATAAAAATCGACAAAAATACAGTTTCTAGCTAAAATTTGATGGTTTCGTTGCACTTTCCGAGCCCGTAGGGTATCTGATTGGCTTAAAAGTACAAGAAAACACTTCAAAAGTGACGTTTCTGAAGAATTTTAACAGTTTTCTTGTATCTACGAACGCCAGAATGCATAAAATTGACCTAAACGTCTCCTTTTCCTATTCTGAGTCGATTCTGCATGCTTTAAGTGTGTTTGGTGGCTCAGAACCATCAAAAAACGTTGAAATATAGTTCAAATTCAATAAAAATCGACAAAAATACAGTTTCTAGCTAAAATTTGATGGTTTCGTTGCACTTTCCGAGCCCGTAGGTTATCTGATTGGCTTAAAAGTACAAGAAAACACTTCAAAAGTGACGTTTCTGAAGAATTTTAACAGTTTTCTTGTATCTACGAACGTCAGAATGCATAAAATTGACCTAAACGTCTCCTTTTCCTATTCTGAGTCGATTCTGCATGCTTTAAGTGTGTTTGGTGGCTCAGAACCATCAAAAAACGTTGAAATATAGTTCAAATTCAATAAAAATCGACAAAAATACAGTTTCTAGCTAAAATTTGATGGTTTCGTTGCACTTTCCGAGCCCGTTGGGTATCTGATTGGCTTAAAAGTACAAGAAAACACTTCAAAACTGACGTTTCTGAAGAATTTTAACAGTTTTCTTGTATCTACGAACGCCAGAATGCATAAAATTGACCTAAACGTCTCCTTTTCCTATTCTGAGTCGATTCTGCATGCTTTAAGTGTGTTTGGTGGCTCAGAACCATCAAAAAACGTTGAAATATAGTTCAAATTCAATAAAAATCGACAAAAATACAGTTTCTAGCTAAAATTTGACGGTTTCGTTGCACTTTCCGAGCCCGTAGGGTATCTGATTGGCTTAAAAGTACAAGAAAACACTTCAAAAGTGACGTTTCTGAAGAATTTTAACAGTTTTCTTGTATCTACGAACGCCAGAATGCATAAAATTGACTTAAACGTCTCCTTTTCCTATTCTGAGTCGATTCTGCATGCTTTAAGTGTGTTTGGTGGCTCAGAACCATCAAAAAACGTTGAAATATAGTTCAAATTCAATAAAAATCGACAAAAATACAGTTTCTAGCTAAAATTTGATGGTTTCGTTGCACTTTCCGAGCCCGTAGGGTATCTGATTGGCTTAAAAGTACAAGAAAGCACTTCAAAAGTGACGTTTCTGAAGAATTTTAACAGTTTTCTTGTATCTACGAACGCCAGAATGCATAAAATTGACCTAAACGTCTCCTTTTCCTATTCTGAGTCGATTCTGCATACTTTAAGTGTGTTTGGTGGCTCAGAACCATCAAAAAACGTTGAAATATAGTTCAAATTCAATAAAAATCGACAAAAATACAGTTTCTAGCTAAAATTTGATGGTTTCGTTGCACTTTCCGAGCCCGTAGGGTATCTGATTGGCTTAAAAGTACAAGAAAACACTTCAAAAGTGACGTTTCTGAAGAATTTTAACAGTTTTCTTGTATCTACGAACGCCAGAATGCATAAAATTGACCTAAACGTCTCCTTTTCCTATTCTGAGTCGATTCTGCATGCTTTAAGTGTGTTTGGTGGCTCAGAACCATCAAAAAACGTTGAAATATAGTTCAAATTCAATAAAAATCGACAAAAATACAGTTTCTAGCTAAAATTTGATGGTTTCGTTGCACTTTCCGAGCCCGTAGGGTATCTGATTGGCTTAAAAGTACAAGAAAACACTTCAAAAGTGACGTTTCTGAAGAATTTTAACAGTTTTCTTGTATCCACGAACGCCAGAATGCATAAAATTGACCTAAACGTCTCCTTTTCCTATTCTGAGTCGATTCTGCATGCTTTAAGTGTGTTTGGTGGCTCAGAACCATCAAAAAACGTTGAAATATAGTTCAAATTCAATAAAAATCGACAAAAATACAGTTTCTAGCTAAAATTTGATGGTTTCGTTGCACTTTCCGAGCCCGTAGGTTATCTGATTGGCTTAAAAGTACAAGAAAACACTTCGAAAGTGACGTTTCTGAAGAATTTTAACAGTTTTCTTGTATCTACGAACGCCAGAATGCATAAAATTGACCTAAACGTCTCCTTTTCCTATTCTGAGTCGATTCTGCATGCTTTAAGTGTGTTTGGTGGCTCAGAACCATCAAAAAACGTTGAAATATAGTTCAAATTCAACAAAAATCGACAAAAATACAGTTTCTAGCTAAAATTTGATGGTTTCGTTGCACTTTCCGAGCCCGTAGGGTATCTGATTGGCTTAAAAGTACAAGAAAACACTTCAAAAGTGACGTTTCTGAAGAATTTTAACAGTTTTCTTGTATCTACGAACGCCAGAATGCATAAAATTGACCTAAACGTCTCCTTTTCCTATTCTGAGTCGATTCTGCATGCTTTAAGTGTGTTTGGTGGCTCAGCACCATCAAAAAACGTTGAAATATAGTTCAAATTCAATAAAAATCGACAAAAATACAGTTTCTAGCTAAAATTTGATGGTTTCGTTGCACTTTCCGAGCCCGTAGGGTATCTGATTGGCTTAAAAGTACAAGAAAACACTTCAAAAGTGACGTTTCTGAAGAATTTTAACAGTTTTCTTGTATCTACGAACGCCAGAATGCATAAAATTGACCTAAACGTCTCCTTTTCCTATTCTGAGTCGATTCTGCATGCTTTAAGTGTGTTTGGTGGCTCAGAACCATCAAAAAACGTTGAAATATAGTTCAAATTTAATAAAAATCGACAAAAATACAGTTTCTAGCTAAAATTTGATGGTTTCGTTGCACTTTCCGAGCCCGTAGGGTATCTGATTGGCTTAAAAGTACAAGAAAACACTTCAAAAGTGACGTTTCTGAAGAATTTTAACAGTTTTCTTGTATCTACGAACGCCAGAATGCATAAAATTGACCTAAACGTCTCCTTTTCCTATTCTGAGTCGATTCTGCATGCTTTAAGTGTATTTGGTGGCTCAGAACTATCAAAAAACGTTGAAATATAGTTCAAATTCAATAAAAATCGACAAAAATACAGTTTCTAGCTAAAATTTGATGGTTTCGTTGCACTTTCCGAGCCCGTAGGGTATCTGATTGGCTTAAAAGTACAAGAAAACACTTCAAAAGTGACGTTTCTGAAGAATTTTAACAGTTTTCTTGTATCTACGAACGCCAGAATGCATAAAATTGACCTAAACGTCTCCTTTTCCTATTCTGAGTCGATTCTGCATGCTTTAAGTGTGTTTGGTGGCTCAGAACCATCAAAAAACGTTGAAATATAGTTCAAATTCAATAAAAATCGACAAAAATACAGTTTCTAGCTAAAATTTGATGGTTTCGTTGCACTTTCCGAGCCCGTTGGGTATCTGATTGGCTTAAAAGTACAAGAAAACACTTCAAAACTGACGTTTCTGAAGAATTTTAACAGTTTTCTTGTATCTACGAACGCCAGAATGCATAAAATTGACCTAAACGTCTCCTTTTCCTATTCTGAGTCGATTCTGCATGCTTTAAGTGTGTTTGGTGGCTCAGAACCATCAAAAAACGTTGAAATATAGTTCAAATTCAATAAAAATCGACAAAAATACAGTTTCTAGCTAAAATTTGATGGTTTCGTTGCACTTTCCGAGCCCGTAGGGTATCTGATTGGCTTAAAAGTACAAGAAAACACTTCAAAAGTGACGTTTCTGAAGAATTTTAACAGTTTTCTTGTATCTACGAACGCCAGAATGCATAAAATTGACTTAAACGTCTCCTTTTCCTATTCTGGGTCGATTCTGCATGCTTTAAGTGTGTTTGGTGGCTCAGAACCATCAAAAAACGTTGAAATATAATAATAATAATAATAATAATAATATCGTTTATTGTCCAACAGAACAAGGTTCCAATTATAGGACAATGACAATACACAAACAAACTACTCTAATCAAAATTAAATTTAAAAAAAAAAAAAAAAACTAAATAACTAATTCCTTTTAAAATCACTGATTTATATAATACCTAATTATTGTTAACCTAAATAACTCTAATTATGCACCAATGAAGCTATATATTAATAATAACATTTTAGATCCAGTATCTAATTACAACAATAAATCACTTACAAATCCATTCCTAAACTAAATGTTATAAAACTTGACACTGACAGAAAGGCCAACCCTAATTAAGAATATTTGAAACTTTTGATTTTAATTGACTTAAGCTGCAGTTAAATAGGTCGACTTCACATTCCCGTTCTACTTGACTTAAATAATAATTTATTACATATATGGGAGCTCTCCTGCCAATATTTGTCCTCGGAGTATTGCAGTATAATGTGACGGCATACCTATTATTAATTCTAGGAACATAAAATTTAAGAACACTTACCAACTCCTTACAATCAAGCATATTGTTAACTAGCTTGTAAAGAAATATAATGGCATTCAAAATACGTCTTTTCAGAAGTGAACAAACTTTAAATTGTTCGAACAATAATTTCTGAGGATAGTTCCTCACCACCCAACATTTTTCTTCTTTGTAGTTTAAATACTTCAAAAATTGCCTTTGAATGTTCTCTAATGATAAAATTTGAACGTTGTAGTACGGGAACCATGCCAGTGTGCAATATTCCAATTTTGATCGAACCAACGCAAAAAATATTACTTTTAATGTTGCGGAATTGGTAAAATCCTTACAATTGCGTACAATAAAACCCAACATTTTTTTTGAACTTGAAATTAACATATTTACATGTTCCTTGAAATTAAATTGCGAATCGTACAACACACCTAGATCTTTAATGGAACTACACTTTTCTATAATGTCATTATTAATGTAATAAACAAACTTATATGCATTGACCTTTAGTGTATATAAAACCAATTTACACTTGTCGTTATTTAATATCAACTCATTACATTCAGACCACCTATGTAAATTATTAATATCATTTTGAAGTAGCAGACAATCCTCAATTTTGTCAATTTTGCGATATAGCTTTACATCATCTGCATAAATTAGTATTCCAGAATGCTTAATTTGGTCAACAATGTCATTAATATAAATTACAAATAACAATGGCCCTAATGTAGAGCCTTGCGGCACACCAGAGGTTGAAATATATTCGTTAGACCTGTAGCCATTGATTAAGACAAAGTTATTACGATTGCATAAATAAGATGCGAAAAGATTAGTTAGTCCATTGGTAAAACCGAAATTCGATAATTTTTGAAGCAGGATTTTATGACTCACCTTATCAAATGCCTTTGAAAAATCAAAGTAGACCACATCAAGCTGGCCTCTGGTATCTAGCGTATCTGATATAATTTGCGACATACATGTGAGATTTGTTAAGGTATTCCTACCAGCCACAAATCCATGTTGGCAGTCATTTATCAAAGATTTAGCTTGAAAATATATTTGACTATGAAGTATTGACTCGAAAATCTTAGAGAAATTACTAAGAATCGATATGGGTCTATAATTACTAACATCTTCAGTATCACCACTTTTAAAAACTGGTATAATTTTGGACGTTTTCCATAAGTCAGGAAAATAAGAGGTTTTTACAATTAAGTTGAAGATGTAGATTAAAGGAGAAATTAAAACACCAGAACAATCCTTAATAAGATAACTAGGAACTTGATCAATGCCAGCGACACTACTATTTTTAAGTTTACTTATTGCTTTCAGTACATCACTCTCAAGAATTTTAACATTAATAGATACATTGCTGTTATGTGAGCTACTTGAAGAGCCAGTATGTGATGTTGACTTATTAAAGGAAGAAGAAAAAAAATTTGCGAAAATATTCACAATATCATTTGGATTACCATATAGTTTGTTATCCAGGTGAACATTTTTGGGGATGGTTGAACGACCCCTTTTAATTTTGATATAAGACCAAAAGTATTTAGGATCTTGTAATAAAGCGTCCTGAGCATCATTAACATAATTTTTAAAGTCCCTTCGTATTAAATTCTTCACCTTACGACGTAAATATGAAAACTGGTCATAACCTTCAAATGTAGGTTTAGATTTGTATTGTCTCCACGATTTTTGTTTCAACTTAATCAAATCCTTCAACTCTCTAGAATACCAAACCGGAAAGTTAAGTTTTCGGCCTTTGAATAAAGGCACATGTTTATCAAAAATTGTGTATAGCGTTTTGTAAAACAAGTCGCAGGCTAAGTTAACATCAGTCACGGTATATAAAAAACTCCAGTCAACATTAAATAGATCCATATATAACAATGGAAAGTTAGCCTTTTTGAAATTATAAGCATTATAATTTGAATAAACAGGAAAGTTACAATAAGATTTCAGTTTTATAGGAAGCAGAATGTTCAAGGCAGGATGGTACAAATCTTCAGGTACAATGGGACATAGATCATGATTTACTTCACATCTGTTTAAATTACAAAAAACTAAGTCAAGTAATCTATCATCAATATTAGTTACCGAGTTAAATTGAGAAATATTTAAAAATGACATCATATTCAATAGACTAATCGATTTTAGATCAATTGGGTTAGCATAAAAGTTAGGCACATTAAAGTCCCCAACCACAAATATGTTTGAATAATCAACAACAAAATTTTCAAAGTATTCCACAAAAGTTTGAAAATCATGGGCGTTGACATCAGGAGGAATATAAATGACAAAAATATGTAGTATGATTTGGCCATATCTTAATTTACAACCAGCAATATCAACAAAGAAGAAGGAGCTGAATATTGAAAGATCCAACCTTGAAACTGAAAATATGTTTTTTAGAATAAGTAAAACTCCACCACCTCTTTGACGACCTAGGCGATTGAAATTTCTGTCAATACGATAAACTTGATAATTTGAAGGAATAAATTCATTATTATCAACAGAAGAATCAAGCCAAGATTCAGATAAACATACAACATCAAATTCCAAGTCAGTTAAACCCAAAAATATATCATTCACTTTCGATTTAATACTACGCACATTTTGATAGTAAATAGTTAATAATTTTGAACTGTTGGACTTACTTAGTTTAAATTTATGGAATTATTATGGGGAGTACATTCATCGGCATTCTCATTTTCAATAATTTTACGTAGCTCAATGTTGGTTTTTATTCCGAATAAATCTTGCTTAAACTTTGCAGTTGCAATTTTATAAGCAGAACATTTACCTTGATCAAACGCAGCGTGATTGACATCAATATCAAGCTTCTGCCTTTCTCGTAACGTTACGCAATTTATACATTTTTTAAGATCATCTGAGTTAATTGAACATTGCGACTCTGCATGTGTATTAGCGCATAATGCACATATATATTTGTTCTTGCAGTATTTAGCATTATGACCAAAGCCACAGCATTTAAAGCACCGAGACACAGAAACAGCATCATATATGGAGCAACCGTTCAAACCGATTAAAACATTGCCCTTTTCTAATAAACGATTGTAGCTATCTAAATCTACCGAAATTTCAGCTTGATAAACTTTGATATTCTTCTTTACTGTCCATAATTTGTGTACATTTAATACAGATTGATCACAAATAACATCCGGATTTTGCTTTATGAGATACATGGCAACATCAGATTCGTTGATACCTTCCGCAATACCCACAACTCGGACACGAGGAAGAACTGAATTGAGTTTTTTAACACTGTATTTATCTGACAATTTTTCTTCAGCAATTTCTAGAAGTTTATCCCCATGCGAACCTGCAGAGCAACCAATGACAAGTCCGCCGTTTGAAACTGCTTTAACATCATGTATTTCAATGTTTTCAGTTAAAGGCTGAACACTGTTAAGAATATCTGATTTTGTCTTACTACGTGTTTGCTTGTCTTTAGGTTTAATCATCACTTTAGTTTCCTGTTGTTGTTTCAATTTACTAGCATACGACTCAGGTTTATCTTGGCCTTTTGTACCCAAAATTCCTCGCAAAACATTTAGTTCACTGTAAATTGGAGCTATTGCTTTATCAACAATATGGCGAATATATTTAAGAAAAGCATGCTCCTCAATGGGAGTTGCAGAATCTAATGGAGAAAGTGGCGAGCTATGAAAAATACCTTTACAGTTGATACATAATAATTTCAAATGTGGAGATCGTCTATGAATACGAATAAGAATGGGGACCTCTTCAGCAGCAAAACCCATGCAATTTATGTGTGTGCAACAACCACAAAGATCACATCGAACACTTGAAGTAAAATCCACAATTTCACTGCATCCAGGACAGACAGATGACGGAGGTTCATTAGGATCAGTAAATGAAGGCATCTTAAACATATTTAGTACAACCCCCAGACATAAACAAAATTCAGCTGTTCGCCGTCAAGCTAAAGCCTACCGGTGGCGCTAGCACCGGCAGGCGAACGAACTACAAAAGTAAACAAAATATATTACTGGAAATAATTACTCAAACTGAACACAAAAAAGAAGTAAACAGCTATATTTACTGTTACGCCCTTACAGACAGTGTTTATGAACACAAATATGTGATTAATGTAAAATAAATATAGGTATTTACCACGAAATTTCCGGAAAGAGTAACCACACAATCAGCGTTCATCAGGAAACGTCAAATATACATACAAGAAAATATAGTTCAAATTCAATAAAAATCTACAAAAATACAGTTTCTAGCTAAAATTTGATGGTTTCGTTGCACTTTCCGAGCCCGTAGGGTATCTGATTGGCTTAAAAGTACAAGAAAACACTTCAGAAGTGACGTTTCTGAAGAATTTTAACAGTTTTCTTGTATCTACGAACGCCAGAATGCATAAAATTGACCTAAACGTCTCCTTTTCCTATTCTGAGTCGATTCTGCATGCTTTAAGTGTGTTTGGTGGCTCAGAACCATCAAAAAACGTTGAAATATAGTTCAAATTCAATAAAAATCGACAAAAATACAGTTTCTAGCTAAAATTTGATGGTTTCGTTGCACTTTCCGAGCCCGTAGGGTATCGGATTGGCTTAAAAGTACAAGAAAACACTTCAAAAGTGACGTTTCTGAAGAATTTTAACAGTTTTCTTGTATCTACGAACGCCAGAATGCATAAAATTGATCTAAACGTCTCCTTTTCCTATTCTGAGTCGATTCTGCATGCTTTAAGTGTGTTTGGTGGCTCAGAACCATCAAAAAACATTGAAATATAGTTCAAATTCAATAAAAATCGACAAAAATACAGTTTCTAGCTAAAATTTGATGGTTTCGTTGCACTTTCCGGGCCCGTAGGGTATCTGATTGGCTTAAAAGTACAAGAAAACACTTCAAAAGTGACGTTTCTGAAGAATTTTAACAGTTTTCTTGTATCTACGAACGCCAGAATGCATAAAATTGACCTAAACGTCTCCTTTTCCTATTCTGAGTCGATTCTGCATGCTTTAAGTGTGTTTGGTGGCTCAGAACCATCAAAAAACGTTGAAATATAGCTCAAATTCAATAAAAATCGACAAAAATACAGTTTCTAGCTAAAATTTGATGGTTTCGTTGCACTTTCCGAGCCCGTAGGGTATCTGATTGGCTTAAAAGTACAAGAAAACACTTCAAAAGTGACGTTTCTGAAGAATTTTAACAGTTTTCTTGTATCTACGAACGCCAGAATGCATAAAATTGACCTAAACGTCTCCTTTTCCTATTCTGAGTCGATTCTGCATGCTTTAAGTGTGTTTGGTGGCTCAGAACCATCAAAAAACGTTGAAATATAGTTCAAATTCAATAAAAATCGACAAAAATACAGTTTCTAGCTAAAATTTGATGGTTTCGTTGCACTTTCCGAGCCCGTAGGGTATCTGATTGGCTTAAAAGTACAAGAAAACACTTCAAAAGTGACGTTTCTGAAGAATTTTAACAGTTTTCTTGTATCTACGAACGCCAGAATGCATAAAATTGACCTAAACGTCTCCTTTTCCTATTCTGAGTCGATTCTGCATGCTTTAAGTGTGTTTGGTGGCTCAGAACCATCAAAAAACGTTGAAATATAGTTCAAATTCAATAAAAATCGACAAAAATACAGTTTCTAGCTAAAATTTGATGGTTTCGTTGCACTTTCCGAGCCCGTAGGGTATCTGATTGGCTTAAAAGTACAAGAAAACACTTCAGAAGTGACGTTTCTGAAGAATTTTAACAGTTTTCTTGTATCTACGAACGCCAGAATGCATAAAATTGACCTAAACGTCTCCTTTTCCTATTCTGAGTCGATTCTGCATGCTTTAAGTGTGTTTGGTGGCTCAGAACCATCAAAAAACGTTGAAATATAGTTCAAATTCAATAAAAATCGACAAAAATACAGTTTCTAGCTAAAATTTGATGGTTTCGTTGCACTTTCCGAGCCCGTAGGGTATCTGATTGGCTTAAAAGTACAAGAAAACACTTCAAAAGTGACGTTTCTGAAGAATTTTAACAGTTTTCTTGTATCTACGAACGCCAGAATGCATAAAATTGATCTAAACGTCTCCTTTTCCTATTCTGAGTCGATTCTGCATGCTTTAAGTGTGTTTGGTGGCTCAGAACCATCAAAAAACGTTGAAATATAGTTCAAATTCAATAAAAATCGACAAAAATACAGTTTCTAGCTAAAATTTGATGGTTTCGTTCCACTTTCCGAGCCCGTAGGGTATCTGATTGGCTTAAAAGTACAAGAAAACACTTCAAAAGTGACGTTTCCGAAGAATTTTAACAGTTTTCTTGTATCTACGAACGCCAGAATGCATAAAATTGACCTAAACGTCTCCTTTTCCTATTCTGAGTCGATTCTGCATGCTTTAAGTGTGTTTGGTGGCTCAGAACCATCAAAAAACGTTGAAATATAGTTCAAATTCAATAAAAATCGACAAAAATACAGTTTCTAGCTAAAATTTGATGGTTTCGTTGCACTTTCCGAGCCCGTAGGGTATCTGATTGGCTTAAAAGTACAAGAAAACACTTCAAAAGTGACGTTTCTGAAGAATTTTAACAGTTTTCTTGTATCTACGAACGCCAGAATGCATAAAATTGACCTAAACTTCTCCTTTTCCTATTCTGAGTCGATTCTGCATGCTTTAAGTGTGTTTGGTGGCTCAGAACCATCAAAAAACGTTGAAATATAGTTCAAATTCAATAAAAATCGACAAAAATACAGTTTCTAGCTAACATTTGATGGTTTCGTTGCACTTTCCGAGCCCGTAGGGTATCTGATTGGCTTAAAAGTACAAGAAAACACTTCAAAAGTGACGTTTCTGAAGAATTTTAACAGTTTTCTTGTATCTACGAACGCCAGAATGCATAAAATTGACCTAAACATCTCCTTTTCCTATTCTGAGTCGATTCTGCATGCTTTAAGTGTGTTTGGTGGCTCAGAACCATCAAAAAACGTTGAAATATAGTTCAAATTCAATAAAAATCGACAAAAATACAGTTTCTAGCTAAAATTTGATGGTTTCGTTGCACTTTCCGAGCCCGTAGGGTATCTGATTGGCTTAAAAGTACAAGAAAACACTTCAGAAGTGACGTTTCTGAAGAATTTTAACAGTTTTCTTGTATCTACGAACGCCAGAATGCATAAAATTGACCTAAACGTCTCCTTTTCCTATTCTGAGTCGATTCTGCATGCTTTAAGTGTGTTTGGTGGCTCAGAACCATCAAAAAACGTTGAAATATAGTTCAAATTCAATAAAAATCGACAAAAATACAGTTTCTAGCTAAAATTTGATGGTTTCGTTGCACTTTCCAAGCCCGTAGGGTATCTGATTGGCTTAAAAGTACAAGAAAACACTTCAAAAGTGACGTTTCTGAAGAATTTTAACAGTTTTCTTGTATCTACGAACGCCAGAATGCATAAAATTGACCTAAACGTCTCCTTTTCCTATTCTGAGTCGATTCTGCATGCTTTAAGTGTGTTTGGTGGCTCAGAACCATCAAAAAACGTTGAAATATAGTTCAAATTCAATAAAAATCGACAAAAATACAGTTTCTAGCTAAAATTTGATGGTTTCGTTGCACTTTCCGAGCCCGTAGGGTATCTGATTGGCTTAAAAGTACAAGAAAACACTTCAAAAGTGACGTTTCTGAAGAATTTTAACAGTTTTCTTGTATCTACGAACGCCAGAATGCATAAAATTGACCTAAACTTCTCCTTTTCCTATTCTGAGTCGATTCTGCATGCTTTAAGTGTGTTTGGTGGCTCAGAACCATCAAAAAACGTTGAAATATAGTTCAAATTCAATAAAAATCGACAAAAATACAGTTTCTAGCTAACATTTGATGGTTTCGTTGCACTTTCCGAGCCCGTAGGGTATCTGATTGGCTTAAAAGTACAAGAAAACACTTCAAAAGTGACGTTTCTGAAGAATTTTAACAGTTTTCTTGTATCTACGAACGCCAGAATGCATAAAATTGACCTAAACGTCTCCTTTTCCTATTCTGAGTCGATTCTGCATGCTTTAAGTGTGTTTGGTGGCTCAGAACCATCAAAAAACGTTGAAATATAGTTCAAATTCAATAAAAATCGACAAAAATACAGTTTCTAGCTAAAATTTGATGGTTTCGTTGCACTTTCCGAGCCCGTAGGGTATCTGATTGGCTTAAAAGTACAAGAAAACACTTCAGAAGTGACGTTTCTGAAGAATTTTAACAGTTTTCTTGTATCTACGAACGCCAGAATGCATAAAATTGACCTAAACGTCTCCTTTTCCTATTCTGAGTCGATTCTGCATGCTTTAAGTGTGTTTGGTGGCTCAGAACCATCAAAAAACGTTGAAATATAGTTCAAATTCAATAAAAATCGACAAAAATACAGTTTCTAGCTAAAATTTGATGGTTTCGTTGCACTTTCCGAGCCCGTAGGGTATCTGATTGGCTTAAAAGTACAAGAAAACACTTCAAAAGTGACGTTTCTGAAGAATTTTAACAGTTTTCTTGTATCTACGAACGCCAGAATGCATAAAATTGACCTAAACGTCTCCTTTTCCTATTCTGAGTCGATTCTGCATGCTTTAAGTGTGTTTGGTGGCTCAGAACCATCAAAAAACGTTGAAATATAGTTCAAATTCAATAAAAATCGACAAAAATACAGTTTCTAGCTAAAATTTGATGGTTTCGTTGCACTTTCCGAGCCCGTAGGGTATCTGATTCGCTTAAAAGTACAAGAAAACACTTCAAAAGTGACGTTTCTGAAGAATTTTAACAGTTTTCTTGTATCTACGAACGCCAGAATGCATAAAATTGATCTAAACGTCTCCTTTTCCTATTCTGAGTCGATTCTGCATGCTTTAAGTGTGTTTGGTGGCTCAGAACCATCAAAAAACGTTGAAATATAGTTCAAATTCAATAAAAATCGACAAAAATACAGTTTCTAGCTAAAATTTGATGGTTTCGTTGCACTTTCCGAGCCCGTAGGGTATCTGATTGGCTTAAAAGTACAAGAAAACACTTCAAAAGTGACGTTTCCGAAGAATTTTAACAGTTTTCTTGTATCTACGAACGCCAGAATGCATAAAATTGACCTAAACGTCTCCTTTTCCTATTCTGAGTCGATTCTGCATGCTTTAAGTGTGTTTGGTGGCTCAGAACCATCAAAAAACGTTGAAATATAGTTCAAATTCAATAAAAATCGACAAAAATACAGTTTCTAGCTAAAATTTGATGGTTTCGTTGCACTTTCCGAGCCCGTAGGGTATCTGATTGGCTTAAAAGTACAAGAAAACACTTCAAAAGTGACGTTTCTGAAGAATTTTAACAGTTTTCTTGTATCTACGAACGCCAGAATGCATAAAATTGACCTAAACTTCTCCTTTTCCTATTCTGAGTCGATTCTGCATGCTTTAAGTGTGTTTGGTGGCTCAGAACCATCAAAAAACGTTGAAATATAGTTCAAATTCAATAAAAATCGACAAAAATACAGTTTCTAGCTAAAATTTGATGGTTTCGTTGCACTTTCCGAGCCCGTAGGGTATCTGATTGGCTTAAAAGTACAAGAAAACACTTCAAAAGTGACGTTTCTGAAGAATTTTAACAGTTTTCTTGTATCTACGAACGCCAGAATGCATAAAATTGACCTAAACGTCTCCTTTTCCTATTCTGAGTCGATTCTGCATGCTTTAAGTGTGTTTGGTGGCTCAGAACCATCAAAAAACGTTGAAATATAGTTCAAATTCAATAAAAATCGACAAAAATACAGTTTCTAGCTAAAATTTGATGGTTTCGTTGCACCTTCCGAGCCCGTTGGGTATCTGATTGGCTTAAAAGTACAAGAAAACACTTCAGAAGTGACGTTTCTGAAGAATTTTAACAGTTTTCTTGTATCTACGAACGCCAGAATGCATAAAATTGACCTAAACGTCTCCTTTTCCTCTTCTGAGTCGATTCTGCATGCTTTAAGTGTGTTTGGTGGCTCAGAACCATCAAAAAACGTTGAAATATAGTTCAAATTCAATAAAAATCGACAAAAATACAGTTTCTAGCTAAAATTTGATGGTTTCGTTGCACTTTCCGAGCCCGTAGGGTATCTGATTGGCTTAAAAGTACAAGAAAACACTTCAAAAGTGACGTTTCTGAAGAATTTTAACAGTTTTCTTGTATCTACGAACGCCAGAATGCATAAAATTGACCTAAACGTCTCCTTTTCCTATTCTGAGTCGATTCTGCATGCTTTAAGTGTGTTTGGTGGCTCAGAACCATCAAAAAACGTTGAAATATAGTTCAAATTCAATAAAAATCGACAAAAATACAGTTTCTAGCTAAAATTTGATGGTTTCGTTGCACTTTCCGAGCCCGTAGGGTATCTGATTGGCTTAAAAGTACAAGAAAACACTTCAAAAGTGACGTTTCTGAAGAATTTTAACAGTTTTCTTGTATCTACGAACGCCAGAATGCATAAAATTGACCTAAACGTCTCCTTTTCCTGTTCTGAGTCGATTCTGCATGCTTTAAGTGCGTTTGGTGGCTCAGAACCATCAAAAAACGTTGAAATATAGTTCAAATTCAATAAAAATCGACAAAAATACAGTTTCTAGCTAAAATTTGATGGTTTCGTTGCACTTTCCGAGCCCGTAGGGTATCTGATTGGCTTAAAAGTACAAGAAAACACTTCAAAAGTGACGTTTCTGAAGAATTTTAACAGTTTTCTAGTATCTACGAACGCCAGAATGCATAAAATTGACCTAAACGTCTCCTTTTCCTATTCTGAGTCGATTCTGCATGCTTTAAGTGTGTTTGGTGGCTCAGAACCATCAAAAAACGTTGAAATATAGTTCAAATTCAATAAAAATCGACAAAAATACAGTTTCTAGCTAAAATTTGATGGTTTCGTTGCACTTTCCGAGCCCGTAGGGTATCTGATTGGCTTAAAAGTACAAGAAAACACTTCAAAAGTGACGTTTCTGAAGAATTTTAACAGTTTTCTTGTATCTACGAACGCCAGAATGCATAAAATTGACCTAAACTTCTCCTTTTCCTATTCTGAGTCGATTCTGCATGCTTTAAGTGTGTTTGGTGGCTCAGAACCATCAAAAAACGTTGAAATATAGTTCAAATTCAATAAAAATCGACAAAAATACAGTTTCTAGCTAAAATTTGATGGTTTCGTTGCACTTTCCGAGCCCGTAGGGTATCTGATTGGCTTAAAAGTACAAGAAAACACTTCAAAAGTGACGTTTCTGAAGAATTTTAACAGTTTTCTTGTATCTACGAACGCCAGTATGCATAAAATTGACCTAAACGTCTCCTTTTCCTCTTCTGAGTCGATTCTGCATGCTTTAAGTGTGTTTGGTGGCTCAGAACCATCAAAAAACGTTGAAATATAGTTCAAATTCAATAAAAATCGACAAAAATACAGTTTCTAGATAAAATTTGATGGTTTCGTTGCACTTTCCGAGCCCGTAGGGTATCTGATTGGCTTAAAAGTACAAGAAAACACTTCAAAAGTGACGTTTCTGAAGAATTTTAACAGTTTTCTTGTATCTACGAACGCCAGAATGCATAAAATTGACCTAAACGTCTCCTTTTCCTATTCTGAGTCGATTCTGCATGCTTTAAGTGTGTTTGGTGGCTCAGAACCATCAAAAAACGTTGAAATATAGTTCAAATTCAATAAAAATCGACAAAAATACAGTTTCTAGCTAAAATTTGATGGATTCGTTGCACTTTCCGAGCCCGTAGGGTATCTGATTGGCTTAAAAGTACAAGAAAACACTTCAAAAGTGACGTTTCTGAAGAATTTTATAAGTTTTCTAGTATCTACGAACGCCAGAATGCATAAAATTGACCTAAACGTCTCCTTTTCCTATTCTGAGTCGATTCTGCATGCTTTAAGTGTGTTTGGTGGCTCAGAACCATCAAAAAACGTTGAAATATAGTTCAAATTCAATAAAAATCGACAAAAATACAGTTTCTAGCTAAAATTTGATGGTTTCGTTGCACTTTCCGAGCCCGTAGGGTATCTGATTGGCTTAAAAGTACAAGAAAACACTTCAAAAGTGACGTTTCTGAAGAATTTTAACAGTTTTCTTGTATCTACGAACGCCAGAATGCATAAAATTGATCTAAACGTCTCCTTTTCCTATTCTGAGTCGATTCTGCATGCTTTAAGTGTATTTGGTGGCTCAGAACCATCAAAAAACGTTGAAATATAGTTCAAATTCAATAAAAATCGACAAAAATACAGTTTCTAGCTAAAATTTGATGGTTTCGTTGCACTTTCCGAGCCCTTAGGGTATCTGATTGGCTTAAAAGTACAAGAAAACACTTCAAAAGTGACGTTTCTGAAGAATTTTAACAGTTTTCTTGTATCTACGAACGCCAGAATGCATAAAATTGACCTAAACGTCTCCTTTTCCTATTCTGAGTCGATTCTGCATGCTTTAAGTGTGTTTGGTGGCTCAGAACCATCAAAAAACGTTGAAATATAGTTCAAATTCAATAAAAATCGACAAAAATACAGTTTCTAGCTAAAATTTGATGGTTTCGTTGCACTTTCCGAGCCCGTAGGGTATCTGATTGGCTTAAAAGTACAAGAAAACACTTCAAAAGTGACGTTTCTGAAGAATTTTAACAGTTTTCTTGTATCTACGAACGCCAGAATGCATAAAATTGACCTAAACGTCTCCTTTTCCTATTCTGAGTCGATTCTGCATGCTTTAAGTGTGTTTGGTGGCTCAGAACCATCAAAAAACGTTGAAATATAGTTCAAATTCAATAAAAATCGACAAAAATACAGTTTCTAGCTAAAATTTGATGGTTTCGTTGCACTTTCCGAGCCCGTAGGGTATCTGATTGGCTTAAAAGTACAAGAAAACACTTCAAAAGTGACGTTTCTGAAGAATTTTAACAGTTTTCTAGTATCTACGAACGCCAGAATGCATAAAATTGACCTAAACGTCTCCTTTTCCTATTCTGAGTCGATTCTGCATGCTTTAAGTGTGTTTGGTGGCTCAGAACCATCAAAAAACGTTGAAATATAGTTCAAATTCAATAAAAATCGACAAAAATACAGTTTCTAGCTAAAATTTGATGGTTTCGTTGCACTTTCCGAGCCCGTAGGGTATCTGATTGGCTTAAAAGTACAAGAAAACACTTCAAAAGTGACGTTTCTGAAGAATTTTAACAGTTTTCTTGTATCTACGAACGCCAGAATGCATAAAATTGACCTAAACTTCTCCTTTTCCTATTCTGAGTCGATTCTGCATGCTTTAAGTGTGTTTGGTGGCTCAGAACCATCAAAAAACGTTGAAATATAGTTCAAATTCAATAAAAATCGACAAAAATACAGTTTCTAGCTAAAATTTGATGGTTTCGTTGCACTTTCCGAGCCCGTAGGGTATCTGATTGGCTTAAAAGTACTAGAAAACACTTCAAAAGTGACGTTTCTGAAGAATTTTAACAGTTTTCTTGTATCTACGAACGCCAGTATGCATAAAATTGACCTAAACGTCTCCTTTTCCTCTTCTGAGTCGATTCTGCATGCTTTAAGTGTGTTTGGTGGCTCAGAACCATCAAAAAACGTTGAAATATAGTTCAAATTCAATAAAAATCGACAAAAATACAGTTTCTAGATAAAATTTGATGGTTTCGTTGCACTTTCCGAGCCCGTAGGGTATCTGATTGGCTTAAAAGTACAAGAAAACACTTCAAAAGTGACGTTTCTGAAGAATTTTAACAGTTTTCTTGTATCTACGAACGCCAGAATGCATAAAATTGACCTAAACGTCTCCTTTTCCTATTCTGAGTCGATTCTGCATGCTTTAAGTGTGTTTGGTGGCTCAGAACCATCAAAAAACGTTGAAATATAGTTCAAATTCAATAAAAATCGACAAAAATACAGTTTCTAGCTAAAATTTGATGGATTCGTTGCACTTTCCGAGCCCGTAGGGTATCTGATTGGCTTAAAAGTACAAGAAAACACTTCAAAAGTGACGTTTCTGAAGAATTTTAACAGTTTTCTAGTATCTACGAACGCCAGAATGCATAAAATTGACCTAAACGTCTCCTTTTCCTATTCTGAGTCGATTCTGCATGCTTTAAGTGTGTTTGGTGGCTCAGAACCATCAAAAAACGTTGAAATATAGTTCAAATTCAATAAAAATCGACAAAAATACAGTTTCTAGCTAAAATTTGATGGTTTCGTTGCACTTTCCGAGCCCGTAGGGTATCTGATTGGCTTAAAAGTACAAGAAAACACTTCAAAAGTGACGTTTCTGAAGAATTTTAACAGTTTTCTTGTATCTACGAACGCCAGAATGCATAAAATTGATCTAAACGTCTCCTTTTCCTATTCTGAGTCGATTCTGCATGCTTTAAGTGTATTTGGTGGCTCAGAACCATCAAAAAACGTTGAAATATAGTTCAAATTCAATAAAAATCGACAAAAATACAGGTTCTAGCTAAAATTTGATGGTTTCGTTGCACTTTCCGAGCCCGTAGGGTATCTGATTGGCTTAAAAGTACAAGAAAACACTTCAAAAGTGACGTTTCTGAAGAATTTTAACAGTTTTCTTGTATCTACGAACGCCAGAATGCATAAAATTGACCTAAACGTCTCCTTTTCCTATTCTGAGTCGATTCTGCATGCTTTAAGTGTGTTTGGTGGCTCAGAACCATCAAAAAACGTTGAAATATAGTTCAAATTCAATAAAAATCGACAAAAATACAGTTTCTAGCTAAAATTTGATGGTTTCGTTGCACTTTCCGAGCCCGTAGGGTATCTGATTGGCTTAAAAGTACAAGAAAACACTTCAAAAGTGACGTTTCTGAAGAATTTTAACAGTTTTCTTGTATCTACGAACGCCAGAATGCATAAAATTGACCTAAACGTCTCCTTTTCCTATTCTGAGTCGATTTTGCATGCTTTAAGTGTGTTTGGTGGCTCAGAACCATCAAAAAACGTTGAAATATAGTTCAAATTCAATAAAAATCGACAAAAATACAGTTTCTAGCTAAAATTTGATGGTTTCGTTGCACTTTCCGAGCCCGTAGGGTATCTGATTGGCTTAAAAGTACAAGAAAACACTTCAAAAGTGACGTTTCTGAAGAATTTTAACAGTTTTCTTGTATCTACGAACGCCAGAATGCATAAAATTGACCTAAACGTCTCCTTTTCCTATTCTGAGTCGATTCTGCATGCTTTAAGTGTGTTTGGTGGCTCAGAACCATCAAAAAACGTTGAAATATAGTTCAAATTCAATAAAAATCGACAAAAATACAGTTTCTAGCTAAAATTTGATGGTTTCGTTGCACTTTCCGAGCCCGTTGGGTATCTGATTGGCTTAAAAGTACAAGAAAACACTTCAAAAGTGACGTTTCTGAAGAATTTTAACAGTTTTCTTGTATCTACGAACGCCAGAATGCATAAAATTGACCTAAACGTCTCCTTTTCCTATTCTGAGTCGATTCTGCATGCTTTAAGTGTGTTTGGTGGCTCAGAACCATCAAAAAACGTTGAAATATAGTTCAAATTCAATAAAAATCGACAAAAATACAGTTTCTAGCTAAAATTTGATGGTTTCGTTGCACTTTCCGAGCCCGCAGGGTATCTGATTGGCTTAAAAGTACAAGAAAACACTTCAAAAGTGACGTTTCTGAAGAATTTTAACAGTTTTCTTGTATCTACGAACGCCAGAATGCATAAAATTGACCTAAACGTCTCCTTTTCCTATTCTGAGTCGATTCTGCATGCTTTAAGTGTGTTTGGTGGCTCAGAACCATCAAAAAACGTTGAAATATAGTTCAAATTCAATAAAAATCGACAAAAATACAGTTTCTAGCTAAAATTTGATGGTTTCGTTGCACTTTCCGAGCCCGTAGGGTATCTGATTGGCTTAAAAGTACAAGAAAACACTTCAAAAGTGACGTTTCTGAAGAGTTTTAACAGTTTTCTTGTATCTACGAACGCCAGAATGCATAAAATTGACCTAAACGTCTCCTTTTCCTATTCTGAGTCGATTCTGCATGCTTTAAGTGTGTTTGGTGGCTCAGAACCATCAAAAAACGTTGAAATATAGTTCAAATTCAATAAAAATCGACAAAAATACAGTTTCTAGCTAAAATTTGATGGTTTCGTTGCACTTTCCGAGCCCGTAGGGTATCTGATTGGCTTAAAAGTACAAGAAAACACTTCAAAAGTGACGTTTCTGAAGAATTTTAACAGTTTTCTTGTATATACGAACGCCAGAATGCATAAAATTGACCTAAACGTCTCCTTTTCCTATTCTGAGTCGATTCTGCATGCTTTAAGTGTGTTTGGTGGCACAGAACCATCAAAAAACGTTGAAATATAGTTCAAATTCAATAAAAATCGACAAAAATACAGTTTCTAGCTAAAATTTGATGGTTTCGTTGCACTTTCCGAGCCCGTTGGGTATCTGATTGGCTTAAAACTACAAGAAAACACTTCAAAAGTGACGTTTCTGAAGAATTTTAACAGTTTTCTTGTATCTACGAACGCCAGAATGCATAAAATTGACCTAAACGTCTCCTTTTCCTATTCTGAGTCGATTCTGCATGCTTTAAGTGTGTTTGGTGGCTCAGAACCATCAAAAAACGTTGAAATATAGGTCAAATTCAATAAAAATCGACAAAAATACAGTTTCTAGCTAAAATTTGATGGTTTCGTTGCACTTTCCGAGCCCGTAGGGTATCTGATTGGCTTAAAAGTACAAGAAAACACTTCAAAAGTGACGTTTCTGAAGAATTTTAACAGTTTTCTTGTATCTACGAACGCCAGAATGCATAAAATTGACCTAAACGTCTCCTTTTCCTATTCTGAGTCGATTCTGCATGCTTTAAGTGTGTTTGGTGGCTCAGAACCATCAAAAAACGTTGAAATATAGTTCAAATTCAATAAAAATCGACAAAAATACAGTTTCTAGCTAAAATTTGATGGTTTCGTTGCACTTTCCGAGCCCGTAGGGTATCTGATTGGCTTAAAAGTACAAGAAAACACTTCAAAAGTGACGTTTCTGAAGAATTTTAACAGTTTTCTTGTATCTACGAACGCCAGAATGCATAAAATTGACCTAAACGTCTCCTTTTCCTATTCTGAGTCGATTCTGCATGCTTTAAGTGTGTTTGGTGGCTCAGAACCATCAAAAAACGTTGAAATATAGTTCAAATTCAATAAAAATCGACAAAAATACAGTTTCTAGCTAAAATTTGATGGTTTCGTTGCACTTTCCGAGCCCGTAGGGTATCTGATTGGCTTAAAAGTACAAGAAAACACTTCAAAAGTGACGTTTCTGAAGAATTTTAACAGTTTTCTTGCATCTACGAACGCCAGAATGCATAAAATTGACCTAAACGTCTCCTTTTCCTATTCTGAGTCGATTCTGCATGCTTTAAGTGTGTTTGGTGGCTCAGAACCATCAAAAAATGTTGAAATATAGTTCAAATTCAATAAAAATCGACAAAAATACAGTTTCTAGCTAAAATTTGATGGTTTCGTTGCACTTTCCGAGCCCGTAGGGTATCTGATTGGCTTAAAAGTACAAGAAAACACTTCAAAAGTGACGTTTCTGAAGAATTTTAACAGTTTTCTTGTATCTACGAACGCCAGAATGCATAAATTTGACCTAAACGTCTCCTTTTCCTATTCTGAGTCGATTCTGCATGCTTTAAGTGTGTTTGGTGGCTCAGAACCATAAAAAAACTTTGAAATATAGTTCAAATTCAATAAAAATCGACAAAAATACAGTTTCTAGCTAAAATTTGATGGTTTCGTTGCACTTTCCGAGCCCGTAGTGTATCTGATTGGCTTAAAAGTACAAGAAAACACTTCAAAAGTGACGTTTCTGAAGAATTTTAACAGTTTTCTTGTATCTACGAACGCCAGAATGCATAAAATTGACCTAAACGTCTCCTTTTCCTATTCTGAGTCGATTCTGCATGCTTTAAGTGTGTTTGGTGGCTCAGAACCATCAAAAAACGTTGAAATATAGTTCAAATTCAATAAAAATCGACAAAAATACAGTTTCTAGCTAAAATTTGATGGTTTCGTTGCACTTTCCGAGCCCGTAGGGTATCTGATTGGCTTAAAAGTACAAGAAAACACTTCAAAAGTGACGTTTCTGAAGAATTTTAACAGTTTTCTTGTATCTACGAACGCCAGAATGCATAAAATTGACCTAAACGTCTCCTTTTCCTATTCTGAGTCGATTCTGCATGCTTTAAGTGTGTTTGGTGGCTCAGAACCATCAAAAAACGTTGAAATATAGTTCAAATTCAATAAAAATCGACAAAAATACAGTTTCTAGCTAAAATTTGATGGTTTCGTTGCACTTTCCGAGCCCGTAGGGTATCTGATTGGCTTAAAAGTACAAGAAAACACTTCAAAAGTGACGTTTCTGAAGAATTTTAACAGTTTTCTTGTATCTACGAACGCCAGAATGCATAAAATTGACCTAAACGTCTCCTTTTCCTATTCTGAGTAGATTCTGCATGCTTTAAGTGTGTTTGGTGGCTCAGAACCATCAAAAAACGTTGAAATATAGTTCAAATTCAATAAAAATCGACAAAAATACAGTTTCTAGCTAAAATTTGATGGTTTCGTTGCACTTTCCGAGCCCGTGGGTATCTGATTGGCTTAAAAGTACAAGAAAACACTTCAAAAGTGACGTTTCTGAAGAATTTTAACAGTTTTCTTGTATCTACGAACGCCAGAATGCATAAAATTGACCTAAACGTCTCCTTTTCCTATTCTGAGTCGATTCTGCATGCTTTAAGTGTGTTTGGTGGTTCAGAACCATCAAAAAACGTTGAAATATAGTTCAAATTCAATAAAAATCGACAAAAATAGTTTCTAGCTAAAATTTGATGGTTTCGTTGCACTTTCCGAGCCCGTAGGGTATCTGATTGGCTTAAAAGTACAAGAAAACACTTCAAAAGTGACGTTTCTGAAGAATTTTAACAGTTTTCTTGTATCTACGAACGCCAGAATGCATAAAATTGACCTAAACGTCTCCTTTTCCTATTCTGAGTCGATTCTGCATGCCTTAAGTGTGTTTGGTGGCTCAGAACCATCAAAAAACGTTGAAATATAGTTCAAATTCAATAAAAATCGACAAAAATACAGTTTCTAGCTAAAATTTGATGGTTTCGTTGCACTTTCCGAGCCCGTAGGGTATCTGATTGGCTTAAAAGTACAAGAAAACACTTCAAAAGTGACGTTTCTGAAGAATTTTAACAGTTTTCTTGTATCTACGAACGCCAGAATGCATAAAATTGACCTAAACGTCTCCTTTTCCTATTCTGAGTCGATTCTGCATGCTTTAAGTGTGTTTGGTGGCTCAGAACCATCAAAAAACGTTGAAATATAGTTCAAATTCAATAAAAATCGACAAAAATACAGTTTCTAGCTAAAATTTGATGGTTTCGTTGCACTTTCCGAGCCCGTAGGGTGTCTGATTGGCTTAAAAGTACAAGAAAACACTTCAAAAGTGACGTTTCTGAAGAATTTTAACAGTTTTCTTGTATCTACGAACGCCAGAATGCATAAAATTGACCTAAACGTCTCCTTTTCCTATTCTGAGTCGATTCTGCATGCTTTAAGTGTGTTTGGTTGCTCAGAACCATCAAAAAACGTTGAAATATAGTTCAAATTCAATAAAAATCAACAAAAATACAGTTTCTAGCTAAAATTTGATGGTTTCGTTGCACTTTCCGAGCCCGTAGGGTATCTGATTGGCTTCAAAGTACAAGAAAACACTTCAAAAGTGACGTTTCTGAAGAATTTTAACAGTTTTCTTGTATCTACGAACGCCAGAATGCATAAAATTGACCTAAACGTCTCCTTTTCCTATTCTGAGTCGATTCTGCATGCTTTAAGTGTGTTTGGTGGCTCAGAACCATCAAAAAACGTTGAAATATAGTTCAAATTCAATAAAAATCGACAAAAATACAGTTTCTAGCTAAAATTTGATGGTTTCGTTGCACTTTCCGAGCCCGTAGGGTATCTGATTGGCTTAAAAGTACAAGAAAACACTTCAAAAGTGACGTTTCTGAAGAATTTTAACAGTTTTCTTGTATCTACGAACGCCAGAATGCATAAAATTGACCTAAACGTCTCCTTTTCCTATTCTGAGTCGATTCTGCATGCTTTAAGTGTGTTTGGTGGCTCAGAACCATCAAAAAACGTTGAAATATAGTTCAAATTCAATAAAAATCGACAAAAATACAGTTTCTAGCTAAAATTTGATGGTTTCGTTGCACTTTCCGAGCCCGTAGGGTATCTGATTGGCTTAAAAGTACAAGAAAAAACTTCAAAAGTGACGTTTCTGAAGAATTTTAACAGTTTTCTTGTATCTACGAACGCCAGAATGCATAAAATTGACCTAAACGTCTCCTTTTCCTATTCTGAGTCGATTCTGCATGCTTTAAGGGTGTTTGGTGGCTCAGAACCATCAAAAAACGTTGAAATATAGTTCAAATTCAATAAAAATCGACAAAAATACAGTTTCTAGCTAAAATTTGATGGTTTCGTTGCACTTTCCGAACCCGTAGGTTATCTGATTGGCTTAAAAGTACAAGAAAACACTTCAAAAGTGACGTTTCTGAAGAATTTTAACAGTTTTCTTGTATCTACGAACGCCAGAATGCATAAAATTGACCTAAACGTCTCCTTTTCCTATTCTGAGTCGATTCTGCATGCTTTAAGTGTGTTTGGTGGCTCAGAACCATCAAAAAACGTTGAAATATAGTTCAAATTCAATAAAAATCGACAAAAATACAGTTTCTAGCTAAAATTTGATGGTTTCGTTGCACTTTCCGAGCCCGTAGGGTATCTGATTGGCTTAAAAGTACAAGAAAACACTTCAAAAGTGACGTTTCTGAAGAATTTTAACAGTTTTCTTGTATCTACGAACGCCAGAATGCATAAAATTGACCTAAACGTCTCCTTTTCCTATTCTGAGTCGATTCTGCATGCTTTAAGTGTGTTTGGTGGCTCAGAACCATCAAAAAACGTTGAAATATAGTTCAAATTCAATAAAAATCGACAAAAATACTGTTTCTAGCTAAAATTTGATGGTTTCGTTGCACTTTCCGAGCCCGTAGGGTATCTGATTGGCTTAAAAGTACAAGAAAACACTTCAAAAGTGACGTTTCTGAAGAATTTTAACAGTTTTCTTGTATCTACGAACGCCAGAATGCATAAAATTGACCTAAACGTCTCCTTTTCCTATTCTGAGTCGATTCTGCATGCTTTAAGTGTGTTTGGTGGCTCAGAACCATCAAAAAACGTTGAAATATAGTTCAAATTCAATAAAAATCGACAAAAATACAGTTTCTAGCTAAAATTTGATGGTTTCGTTGCACTTTCCGAGCCCGTAGGCTATCTGATTGGCTTAAAAGTACAAGAAAACACTTCAAAAGTGACGTTTCTGAAGAATTTTAACAGTTTTCTTGTATCTACGAACGCCAGAATGCATAAAATTGACCTAAACGTCTCCTTTTCCTATTCTGAGTCGATTCTGCATGCTTTAAGTGTGTTTGGTGGCTCAGAACCATCAAAAAACGTTGAAATATAGTTCAAATTCAATAAAAATCGACAAAAATACAGTTTCTAGCTAAAATTTGATGGTTTCGTTGCACTTTCCGAGCCCGTAGGGTATCTGATTGGCTTAAAAGTACAAGAAAACACTTCAAAAGTGACGTTTCTGAAGAATTTTAACAGTTTTCTTGTATCTACGAACGCCAGAATGCATAAAATTGACCTAAACGTCTCCTTTTCCTATTCTGAGTCGATTCTGCATGCTTTAAGTGTGTTTGGTGGCTCAGAACCATCAAAAAACGTTGAAATATAGTTCAAATTCAATAAAAATCGACAAAAATACAGTTTCTAGCTAAAATTTGATGGTTTCGTTGCACTTTCCGAGCCCGTAGGGTATCTGATTGGCTTAAAAGTACAAGAAAACACTTCAAAAGTGACGTTTCTGAAGAATTTTAACAGTTTTCTTGTATCTACGAACGCCAGAATGCATAAAATTGACCTAAACGTCTCCTTTTCCTATTCTGAGTCGATTCTGCATGCTTTAAGTGTGTTTGGTGGCTCAGAACCATCAAAAAACGTTGAAATATAGTTCAAATTCAATAAAAATCGACAAAAATACAGTTTCTAGCTAAAATTTGATGGTTTCGTTGCACTTTCCGAGCCCGTAGGGTATCTGATTGGCTTAAAAGTACAAGAAAACACTTCAAAAGTGACGTTTCTGAAGAATTTTAACAGTTTTCTTGTATTTACGAACGCCAGAATGCATAAAATTGACCTAAACGTCTCCTTTTCCTATTCTGAGTCGATTCTGCATGCTTTAAGTGTGTTTGGTGGCTCAGAACCATCAAAAAACGTTGAAATATAGTTCAAATTCAATAAAAATCGACAAAAATACAGTTTCTAGCTAAAATTTGATGGTTTCTTTGCTCTTTCCGAGCCCGTAGGGTATCTGATTGGCTTAAAAGTACAAGAAAACACTTCAAAAGTGACGTTTCTGAAGAATTTTAACAGTTTTCTTGTATCTACGAACGCCAGAATGCATAAAATTGACCTAAACGTCTCCTTTTCCTATTCTGAGTCGATTCTGCATGCTTTAAGTGTGTTTGGTGGCTCAGAACCATCAAAAAACGTTGAAATATAGTTCAAATTCAATAAAAATCGACAAAAATACAGTTTCTAGCTAAAATTTGATGGTTTCGTTGCACTTTCCGAGCCCGTAGGGTATCTGATTGGCTTAAAAGTACAAGAAAACACTTCAAAAGTGACGTTTCTGAAGAATTTTAACAGTTTTCTTGTATCTACGAACGCCAGAATGCATAAAATTGACCTAAACGTCTCCTTTTCCTATTCTGAGTCAATTCTGCATGCTTTAAGTGTGTTTGGTGGCTCAGAACCATCAAAAAACGTTGAAATATAGTTCAAATTCAATAAAAATCGACAAAAATACAGTTTCTAGCTAAAATTTGATGGTTTCGTTGCACTTTCCGAGCCCGTAGGGTATCTGATTGGCTTAAAAGTACAAGAAAACACTTCAAAAGTGACGTTTCTGAAGAATTTTAACAGTTTTCTTGTATCTACGAACGCCAGAATGCATAAAATTGACCTAAACGTCTCCTTTTCCTATTCTGAGTCGATTCTGCATGCTTTAAGTGTGTTTGGTGGCTCAGAACCATCAAAAAACGTTGAAATATAGTTCAAATTCAATAAAAATCGACAAAAATACAGTTTCTAGCTAAAATTTGATGGTTTCGTTGCACTTTCCGAGCCCGTAGGGTATCTGATTGGCTTAAAAGTACAAGAAAACACTTCAAAAGTGACGTTTCTGAAGAATTTTAACAGTTTTCTTGTATCTACGAACGCCAGAATGCATAAAATTGACCTAAACGTCTCCTTTTCCTATTCTGAGTCGATTCTGCATGCTTTAAGTGTGTTTGGTGGCTCAGAACCATCAAAAAACGTTGAAATATAGTTCAAATTCAATAAAAATCGACAAAAATACAGTTTCTAGCTAAAATTTGATGGTTTCGTTGCACTTTCCGAGCCCGTAGGATATCTGATTGGCTTAAAAGTACAAGAAAACACTTCAAAAGTGACGTTTCTGAAGAATTTTAACAGTTTTCTTGTATCTACGAACGCCAGAATGCATAAAATTGACCTAAACGTCTCCTTTTCCTATTCTGAGTCGATTCTGCATGCTTTAAGTGTGTTTGGTGGCTCAGAACCATCAAAAAACGTTGAAATATAGTTCAAATTCAATAAAAATCGACAAAAATACAGTTTCTAGCTAAAATTTGATGGTTTCGTTGCACTTTCCGAGCCCGTAGGGTATCTGATTAGCTTAAAAGTACAAGAAAACACTTCAAAAGTGACGTTTCTGAAGAATTTTAACAGTTTTCTTGTATCTACGAACGCCAGAATGCATTAAATTGACCTAAACGTCTCCTTTTCCTATTCTGAGTCGATTCTGCATGCTTTAAGTGTGTTTGGTGGCTCAGAACCATCAAAAAACGTTGAAATATAGTTCAAATTCAATAAAAATCGACAAAAATACAGTTTCTAGCTAAAATTTGATGGTTTCGTTGCACTTTCCGAGCCCGTAGGATATCTGATTGGCTTAAAAGTACAAGAAAACACTTCAAAAGGGACGTTTCTGAAGAATTTTAACAGTTTTCTTGTATCTACGAACGCCAGAATGCATAAAATTGACCTAAACGTCTCCTTTTCCTATTCTGAGTCGATTCTGCAGGCTTTAAGTGTGTTTGGTGGCTCAGAACCATCAAAAAACGTTGAAATATAGTTCAAATTCAATAAAAATCGACAAAAATACAGTTTCTAGCTAAAATTTGATGGTTTCGTTGCACTTTCCGTGCCCGTAGGGTATCTGATTGGCTTAAAAGTACAAGAAAACACTTCAAAAGTGACGTTTCTGAAGAATTTTAACAGTTTTCTTGTATCTACGAACGCCAGAATGCATAAAATTGACCTAAACGTCTCCTTTTCCTATTCTGAGTCGATTCTGCATGCTTTAAGTGTGTTTGGTGGCTCAGAACCATCAAAAAACGTTGAAATATAGTTCAAATTCAATAAAAATCGACAAAAATACAGTTTCTAGCTAAAATTTGATGGTTTCGTTGCACTTTCCGAGCCCGTAGGGTATCTGATTGGCTTAAAAGTACAAGAAAACACTTCAAAAGTGACGTTTCTGAAGAATTTTAACAGTTTTCTTGAATCTACGAACGCCAGAATGCATAAAATTGACCTAAACGTCTCCTTTTCCTATTCTGAGTCGATTCTGCATGCTTTAAGTGTGTTTGGTGGCTCAGAACCATCAAAAAACGTTGAAATATAGTTCAAATTCAATAAAAATCGACAAAAATACAGTTTCTAGCTAAAATTTGATGGTTTCGTTGCACTTTCCGAGCCCGTAGGGTATCTGATTGGCTTAAAAGTACAAGAAAACACTTCAAAAGTGAAGTTTCTGAAGAATTTTAACAGTTTTCTTGTATCTACGAACGCCAGAATGCATAAAATTGACCTAAACGTCTCCTTTTCCTATTCTGAGTCGATTCTGCATGCTTTAAGTGTGTTTGGTGGCTCAGAACCATCAAAAAACGTTGAAATATAGTTCAAATTCAATAAAAATCGACAAAAATACTGTTTCTAGCTAAAATTTGATGGTTTCGTTGCACTTTCCGGGCCCGTAGGGTAGCTGATTGGCTTAAAAGTACAAGAAAACACTTCAAAAGTGACGTTTCTGAAGAATTTTAACACTTTTCTTGTATCTACGAACCCAGAATGCATAAAATTGACCTAAACGTCTCCTTTTCCTATTCTGAGTCGATTCTGCATGCTTTAAGTGTGTTTGGTGGCTCAGAACCATCAAAAAACGTTGAAATATAGTTCAAATTCAATAAAAATCGACAAAAATACAGTTTCTAGCTAAAATTTGATGGTTTCGTTGCACTTTCCGAGCCCGTGGGGTATCTGATTGGCTTAAAAGTACAAGAAAACGCTTCAAAAGTGACGTTTCTGAAGAATTTTAACAGTTTTCTTGTATCTACGAACGCCAGAATGCATAAAATTGACCTAAACGTCTCCTTTTCCTATTCTGAGTCGATTCTGCATGCTTTAAGTGTGTTTGGTGGCTCAGAACCATCAAAAAACGTTGAAATATAGTTCAAATTCAATAAAAATCGACAAAAATACAGTTTCTAGCTAAAATTTGATGGTTTCGTTGCACTTTCCGAGCCCGTAGGGTATCTGATTGGCTTAAAAGTACAAGAAAACACTTCAAAAGTGACGTTTCTGAAGAATTTTAACAGTTTTCTTGTATCTACGAACGCCAGAATGCATAAAATTGACCTAAACGTCTCCTTTTCCTATTCTGAGTCGATTCTGCATGCTTTAAGTGTGTTTGCTGGCTCAGAACCATCAAAAAACGTTGAAATATAGTTCAAATTCAATAAAAATCGACAAAAATACAGTTTCTAGCTAAAATTTGATGGTTTCGTTCCACTTTCCGAGCCCGTTGGGTATCTGATTGGCTTAAAAGTACAAGAAAACACTTCAAAAGTGACGTTTCTGAAGAATTTTAACAGTTTTCTTGTATCTACGAACGCCAGAATGCATAAAATTGACCTAAACGTCTCCTTTTCCTATTCTGAGTCGATTCTGCATGCTTTAAGTGTGTTTGGTGGCTCAGAACCATCAAAAAACGTTGAAATATAGTTCAAATTCAATAAAAATCGACAAAAATACAGTTTCTAGCTAAAATTTGATGGTTTCGTTGCACTTTCCGAGCCCGTCGGGTATCTGATTGGCTTAAAAGTACAAGAAAACACTTCAAAAGTGACGTTTCTGAAGAATTTTAACAGTTTTCTTGAATCTACGAACGCCAGAATGCATAAAATTGACCTAAACGTCTCCTTTTCCTATTCTGAGTCGATTCTGCATGCTTTAAGTGTGTTTGGTGGCTCAGAACCATCAAAAAACGTTGAAATATAGTTCAAATTCAATAAAAATCGACAAAAATACAGTTTCTAGCTAAAATTTGATGGTTTCGTTGCACTTTCCGAGCCCGTAGGGTATCTGATTGGCTTAAAAGTACAAGAAAACACTTCAAAAGTGAAGTTTCTGAAGAATTTTAACAGTTTTCTTGTATCTACGAACGCCAGAATGCATAAAATTGACCTAAACGTCTCCTTTTCCTATTCTGAGTCGATTCTGCATGCTTTAAGTGTGTTTGGTGGCTCAGAACCATCAAAAAACGTTGAAATATAGTTCAAATTCAATAAAAATCGACAAAAATACTGTTTCTAGCTAAAATTTGATGGTTTCGTTGCACTTTCCGGGCCCGTAGGGTAGCTGATTGGCTTAAAAGTACAAGAAAACACTTCAAAAGTGACGTTTCTGAAGAATTTTAACAGTTTTCTTGTATCTACGAACCCCAGAATGCATAAAATTGACCTAAACGTCTCCTTTTCCTATTCTGAGTAGATTCTGCATGCTTTAAGTGTGTTTGGTGGCTCAGAACCATCAAAAAACGTTGAAATATAGTTCAAATTCAATAAAAATCGACAAAAATACAGTTTCTAGCTAAAATTTGATGGTTTCGTTGCACTTTCCGAGCCCGTGGGGTATCTGATTGGCTTAAAAGTACAAGAAAACGCTTCAAAAGTGACGTTTCTGAAGAATTTTAACAGTTTTCTTGTATCTACGAACGCCAGAATGCATAAAATTGACCTAAACGTCTCCTTTTCCTATTCTGAGTCGATTCTGCATGCTTTAAGTGTGTTTGGTGGCTCAGAACCATCAAAAAACGTTGAAATATAGTTCAAATTCAATAAAAATCGACAAAAATACAGTTTCTAGCTAAAATTTGATGGTTTCGTTGCACTTTCCGAGCCCGTAGGGTATCTGATTGGCTTAAAAGTACAAGAAAACACTTCAAAAGTGACGTTTCTGAAGAATTTTAACAGTTTTCTTGTATCTACGAACGCCAGAATGCATAAAATTGACCTAAACGTCTCCTTTTCCTATTCTGAGTCGATTCTGCATGCTTTAAGTGTGTTTGCTGGCTCAGAACCATCAAAAAACGTTGAAATATAGTTCAAATTCAATAAAAATCGACAAAAATACAGTTTCTAGCTAAAATTTGATGGTTTCGTTCCACTTTCCGAGCCCGTTGGGTATCTGATTGGCTTAAAAGTACAAGAAAACACTTCAAAAGTGACGTTTCTGAAGAATTTTAACAGTTTTCTTGTATCTACGAACGCCAGAATGCATAAAATTGACCTAAACGTCTCCTTTTCCTATTCTGAGTCGATTCTGCATGCTTTAAGTGTGTTTGGTGGCTCAGAACCATCAAAAAACGTTGAAATATAGTTCAAATTCAATAAAAATCGACAAAAATACAGTTTCTAGCTAAAGTTTGATGGTTTCGTTGCACTTTCCGAGCCCGTAGGGTATCTGATTGGCTTAAAAGTATAAGAAAACACTTCAAAAGTGACGTTTCTGAAGAATTTTAACAGTTTTCTTGTATCTACGAACGCCAGAATGCATAAAATTGACCTAAACGTCTCCTTTTCCTATTCTGAGTCGATTCTGCATGGTTTAAGTGTGTTTGGTGGCTCAGAACCATCAAAAAACGTTGAAATATAGTTCAAATTCAATAAAAATCGACAAAAATACAGTTTCTAGCTAAAATTTGATGGTTTCGTTGCACTTTCCGAGCCCGTAGGGTATCTAATTGGCTTAAAAGTACAAGAAAACACTTCAAAAGTGACGTTTCTGAAGAATTTTAACAGTTTTCTTGTATCTACGAACGCCAGAATGCATAAAATTGACCTAAACGTCTCCTTTTCCTATTCTGAGTCGATTCTGCATGCTTTAAGTGTGTTTGGTGGCTCAGAACCATCAAAAAACGTTGAAATATAGTTCAAATTCAATAAAAATCGACAAAAATACAGTTTCTAGCTAAAATTTGATGGTTTCGTTGCACTTTCCGAGCCCGTAGGGTATCTGATTGGCTTAAAAGTACAAGAAAACACTTCAAAAGTGACGTTTCTGAAGAATTTTAACAGTTTTCTTGTATCTACGAACGCCAGAATGCATAAAATTGACCTAAACGTCTCCTTTTCCTATTCTGAGTCGATTCTGCATGCTTTAAGTGTGTTTGGTGGCTCAGAACCATCAAAAAACGTTGAAATATAGTTCAAATTCAATAAAAATCGACAAAAATACAGTTTCTAGCTAAAATTTGATGGTTTCGTTGCACTTTCCGAGCCCGTAGGGTATCTGATTGGCTTAAAAGTACAAGAAAACACTTCAAAAGTGACGTTTCTGAAGAATTTTAACAGTTTTCTTGTATCTACGAACGCCAGAATGCATAAAATTGACCTAAACGTCTCCTTTTCCTATTCTGAGTCGATTCTGCATGCTTTAAGTGTGTTTGGTGGCTCAGAACCATCAAAAAACGTTGAAATATAGTTCAAATTCAATAAAAATCGACAAAAATACAGTTTCTAGCTAAAATTTGATGGTTTCGTTGCACTTTCCGAGCCCGTAGGGTATCTGATTGGCTTAAAAGTACAAGAAAACACTTCAAAAGTGACGTTTCTGAAGAATTTTAACAGTTTTCTTGTATCTACGAACGCCAGAATGCATAAAATTGACCTAAACGTCTCCTTTTCCTATTCTGAGTCGATTCTGCATGCTTTAAGTGTGTTTGGTGGCTCAGAACCATCAAAAAACGTTGAAATATAGTTCAAATTCAATAAAAATCGACAAAAATACAGTTTCTAGCTAAAATTTGATGGTTTCGTTGCACTTTCCGAGCCCGTAGGGTATCTGATTGGCTTAAAAGTACAAGAAAACACTTCAAAAGTGACGTTTCTGAAGAATTTTAACAGTTTTCTTGTATCTACGAACGCCAGAATGCATAAAATTGACCTAAACGTCTCCTTTTCCTATTCTGAGTCGATTCTGCATGCTTTAAGTGTGTTTGGTGGCTCAGAACCATCAAAAAACGTTGAAATATAGTTCAAATTCAATAAAAATCGACAAAAATACAGTTTCTAGCTAAAATTTGATGGTTTCGTTGCACTTTCCGAGCCCGTAGGGTATCTGATTGGCTTAAAAGTACAAGAAAACACTTCAAAAGTGACGTTTCTGAAGAATTTTAACAGTTTTCTTGTATCTACGAACGCCAGAATGCATAAAATTGACCTAAACGTCTCCTTTTCCTATTCTGAGTCGATTCTGCATGCTTTAAGTGTGTTTGCTGGCTCAGAACCATCAAAAAACGTTGAAATATAGTTCAAATTCAATAAAAATCGACAAAAATACAGTTTCTAGCTAAAATTTGATGGTTTCGTTCCACTTTCCGAGCCCGTAGGGTATCTGATTGGCTTAAAAGTACAAGAAAACACTTCAAAAGCGACGTTTCTGAAGAATTTTAACAGTTTTCTTGTATCTACGAACGCCAGAATGCATAAAATTGACCTAAACGTCTCCTTTTCCTATTCTGAGTCGATTCTGCATGCTTTAAGTGTGTTTGGTGGCTCAGAACCATCAAAAAACGTTGAAATATAGTTCAAATTCAATAAAAATCGACAAAAATACAGTTTCTAGCTAAAATTTGATGGTTTCGTTGCACTTTCCGAGCCCGTAGGGTATCTGATTGGCTTAAAAGTACAAGAAAACACTTCAAAAGTGACGTTTCTGAAGAATTTTAACAGTTTTCTTGTATCTACGAACGCCAGAATGCATAAAATTGACCTAAACGTCTCCTTTTCCTATTCTGAGTCGATTCTGCATGCTTTAAGTGTGTTTGGTGGCTCAGAACCATCAAAAAACGTTGAAATATAGTTCAAATTCAATAAAAATCGACAAAAATACAGTTTCTAGCTAAAATTTGACGGTTTCGTTGCACTTTCCGAGCCCGTAGGGTATCTGATTGGCTTAAAAGTACAAGAAAACACTTCAAAAGTGACGTTTCTGAAGAATTTTAACAGTTTTCTTGTATCTACGAACGCCAGAATGCATAAAATTGACCTAAACGTCTCCTTTTCCTATTCTGAGTCGATTCTGCATGCTTTAAGTGTGTTTGGTGGCTCAGAACCATCAAAAAACGTTGAAATATAGTTCAAATTCAATAAAAATCGACAAAAATACAGTTTCTAGCTAAAATTTGATGGTTTCGTTGCACTTTCCGAGCCCGTAGGGTATCTGATTGGCTTAAAAGTACAAGAAAACACTTCAAAAGTGACGTTTCTGAAGAATTTTAACAGTTTTCTTGTATCTACGAACGCCAGAATGCATAAAATTGACCTAAACGTCTCCTTTTCCTATTCTGAGTCGATTCTGCATGCTTTAAGTGTGTTTGGTGGCTCAGAACCATCAAAAAACGTTGAAATGTGGTTCAAATTCAATAAAAATCGACAAAAATACAGTTTCTAGCTAAAATTTGATGGTTTCGTTGCACTTTCCGAGCCCGTAGGGTATCTGATTGGCTTAAAAGTACAAGAAAACACTTCAAAAGTGACGTTTCTGAAGAATTTTAACAGTTTTCTTGTATCTACGAACGCCAGAATGCATAAAATTGACCTAAACGTCTCCTTTTCCTATTCTGATTCGATTCTGCATGCTTTAAGTGTGTTTGGTGGCTCAGAACCATCAAAAAACGTTGAAATAGAGTTCAAATTCAATAAAAATCGACAAAAATACAGTTTCTAGCTAAAATTTGATGGTTTCGTTGCACTTTCCGAGCCCGTGGGGTATCTGATTGGCTTAAAAGTACAAGAAAACACTTCAAAAGTGACGTTTCTGAAGAATTTTAACAGTTTTCTTGTATCTACGAACGCCAGAATGCATAAAATTGACCTAAACGTCTCCTTTTCCTATTCTGAGTCGATTCTGCATGCTTTAAGTGTGTTTGGTGGCTCAGAACCATCAAAAAACGTTGAAATATAGTTCAAATTCAATAAAAATCGACAAAAATACAGTTTCTAGCTAAAATTTGATGGTTTCGTTGCACTTTCCGAGCCCGTAGGGTATCTGATTGGCTTAAAAGTACAAGAAAACACTTCAAAAGTGACGTTTCTGAAGAATTTTAACAGTTTTCTTGTATCTACGAACGCCAGAATGCATAAAATTGACCTAAACGTCTCCTTTTCCTATTCTGAGTCGATTCTGCATGCTTTAAGTGTGTTTGGTGGCTCAGAACCATCAAAAAACGTTGAAATATAGTTCAAATTCAATAAAAATCGACAAAAATACAGTTTCTAGCTAAAATTTGATGGTTTCGTTGCACTTTCCGAGCCCGTAGGGTATCTGATTGGCTTAAAAGTACAAGAAAACACTTCAAAAGTGACGTTTCTGAAGAATTTTTACAGTTTTCTTGTATCTACGAACGCCAGAATGCATAAAATTGACCTAAACGTCTCCTTTTCCTATTCTGAGTCGATTCTGCATGCTTTAAGTGTGTTTGGTGGCTCAGAACCATCAAAAAACGTTGAAATATAGTTCAAATTCAATAAAAATCGACAAAAATACAGTTTCTAGCTAAAATTTGATGGTTTCGTTGCACTTTCCGAGCCCGTAGGGTATCTGATTGGCTTAAAAGTACAAGAAAACACTTCAAAAGTGACGTTTCTGAAGAATTTTAACAGTTTTCTTGTATCTACGAACGCCAGAATGCATAAAATTGACCTAAACGTCTCCTTTTCCTATTCTGAGTCGATTCTGCATGCTTTAAGTGTGTTTGGTGCTCAGAACCATCAAAAAACGTTGAAATATAGTTCAAATTCAATAAAAATCGACAAAAATACAGTTTCTAGCTAAAATTTGATGGTTTCGTTGCACTTTCCGAGCCCGTAGGGTATCTGATTGGCTTAAAAGTACAAGAAAACACTTCAAAAGTGACGTTTCTGAAGAATTTTAACAGTTTTCTTGTATCTACGAACGCCAGAATGCACAAAATTGACCTAATCGTCTCCTTTTCCTATTCTGAGTCGATTCTGCATGCTTTAAGTGTGTTTGGTGGCTCAGAACCATCAAAAAACGTTGAAATATAGTTCAAATTCAATAAAAATCGACAAAAATACAGTTTCTAGCTAAAATTTGATGGTTTCGTTGCACTTTCCGAGCCCGTAGGGTATCTGATTGGCTTAAAAGTACAAGAAAACACTTCAAAAGTGACGTTTCTGAAGAATTTTAACAGTTTTCTTGTATCTACGAACGCCAGAATGCATAAAATTGACCTAAACGTCTCCTTTTCCTATTCTGAGTCGATTCTGCATGCTTTAAGTGTGTTTGGTGGCTCAGAACCATCAAAAAACGTTGAAATATAGTTCAAATTCAATAAAAATCGACAAAAATACAGTTTCTAGCTAAAATTTGATGGTTTCGTTGCACTTTCCGAGCCCGTAGGGTATCTGATTGGCTTAAAAGTACAAGAAAACACTTCAAAAGTGACGTTTCTGAAGAATTTTAACAGTTTTCTTGTATCTAAGAACGCCAGAATGCATAAAATTGACCTAAACGTCTCCTTTTCCTATTCTGAGTCGATTCTGCATGCTTTAAGTGTGTTTGGTGGCTCAGAACCATCAAAAAACGTTGAAATATAGTTCAAATTCAAT